>NC_086102.1:71088815-71388815 GCF_963921235.1 Mobula hypostoma | reverse complement strand
GATCATCTGGCAAAAATTATTCTCAGTTCCATCACTGTCTTTTTTGTACATCATGTTGCTAAGAATTTCATTACTCCCTTTTATATCCCACTGAAACTGCAGCTGCCATAGGATATGTTTTAATTTTGGCCAAAAATAAGGTAATGAGCCAAACCAACTTTCTTCTAATATTTAATGCAACATGTAAACCAAATATTTTTATATGAAGATGCACAACCTTCATTTCTTCTCTGTATTGTAAAGGATGTGCATTTAGACTGGTATGTATCCTTGGTAACCAGATTGATCTAATTGTATCACTGAAACATTATTATTGGCAGAGAAAATAAACTCAAATGATACAGATGAAGTAGACTTTCTTAACTCTGAGCGAGCATCCAAAACTGTGCAGCATCACAACAGATTGAGAGATTGCCTTGGGTGAAGTTGTTGTCGCTGCAGGAATTCTATGTTTCTGATCGGGGCCAAAATCTGTTCCCACTGGCACTGAATGGCACTTATGTTATTGCAGGAAACTGAAAATGTCACTTGAAGTATTTTAAACATTTAATAGTTAATCAACTGCTGGATACTCCTTCATCTATCCTAAATGTGCAAATTCTACCTTGCTGGTCAGTTTATATGGTCCACAGTCAAATACACTGAAATATGTAATTCATAACTTCTACTGAGTATCTGCCAAACACTTTCAGTTCAATAGATTGTATTTTAACATAATTCTAAAACCTAATGGACCTTCATTCTGCCAGCACCAATCCTACGTACTGAAAAGATCAAATAAAGACTGAAACTTACTTTCTCCGCTTGGTTTTCAACTCAAGTTTACACAAAAAGTAGGGAAGTTTTATATCCCTGGTACTTATCTTCGCTGGGGCAGACCAGTTCTAACATATCCTTAGACAGATCCATTCCATACTTCCTTTTGGAACAAGTCAGGTGATCTCTCCTGGAATGGATCCAGTGATCCCCAATGAGAGATCCATCAACTTCCCCAAGATAGAAGTTCAAAAATGTTAATAAATAGATCTGATTGGCATATCAACATAAATCCTTGCAGGACACTATCATTTGAATCCCATGGATTAGAGCACCTGCCTGTTTCTGAACTAATACACTTCATTGCATAAACTTTGTTCCTGAACAGGTCATTGTGAACTTCAGTTTTTGACCTAATCTCTTAAGAGGGTCCTTTGTGGAAGACTATATAAATAGATCCAATGTTACTTGTGTCACCACTTCAAAAGATTCAGATTTGGCGACTGTAATGTGTTCTTTACAAATGCACCCAGGCTCTTCCTGTTCAGCTGAATAATTTCAAGGGATTCAATCACCATCTTTAAATTCACAGTCCAGCCATTTTAGGTCAATAGTAATACATTTTAAGCTAATAACAATGAATTTTAGATTATCTGGTCTATTATGCACTGGTTTCATTGGTTTTCCCTCCACAATTTTCTTTTTTTCTTCTTTTTTAAAATCTTTTTATTAGTTTCATAATGATAAACATAACATAGTATTGATACAAAGTTATTGGGATTACATTGTTATAATTAACAATTAAAACATAAATCCAGTTGACACACGGGTATTAAACCTCCCAATCGTACATAATACAAATATAATATACAAAAAAAACATGAAAAATGAAAAAAATAATATATACCCCAAAAGAAAAACTAATCTAATCAATTCTAACCAATTAAACTAAAGGAAAAAAAAGTCATGGGCTGTTATGTAACGTCAGAAAAAAAAAAGAACCATTAATGTTATTGACTCCGCTCCTCTCAACATATAAAAAAGAAATAGAATAGGTTTGGAAAAGGTCAAATTACATTAAATGAAAATATTGAATAAATGGCCTCCAAGTCTTTTTGAATTTAATAGAGGGATGATAAATAACACTGCTAATTTTTTCTAAGTTTAAACACAACATAGTTTGAGAGAACCAATGAAATGTGGTGGGAGGATTAATCTCTTTCCAATTCAGCAAAATGGATCTTCTAGCCATTAATGTAGGAAATGCAACCATCCGACGAGCTGAAGAGGTTAAATGATTTGGTTCTATCATTGGGAACCCAAAAATTGCGGTAATAGGGTGAGGTTGTAAATCAATATTCAGAACAGTTGAAATAATATCAAAGATATCTTTCCAGTATTTTTTCAAAAAAAGACATGACAAAACATATGAGTTAAAGAAGCTGTCTCAGAGTTACATCTATCGCATACAGCAGGGGTCCCCAACCTTTTTTGCACTGCGGACCGGTTTAATATTGACAATATTCTTGCGGACCGGCCGACCCGGGGGGGGGGGGGCGGGGGGGAGGGGTAGGGTTGCCAACGGACAAGAGTAGCAGTCAAATACGTTGTGTTTACCCAGTGAAAGACTACAATGACCATGAAGTCTTGTGCGGGCACCAGTGCGCATGTGTGTCCTGTGCATGTGTGCGCCTCCGGATTATTTTTCCTGCAAATCATTTTGGCAATTCTGTTCGGGGGGGGGGTGTTAATCACGACCGCAATATAGGTGATAAGTGGCTAATACATTCAGTTTCGTTTCTAAAAGGGTTTATCTAACAAATTTAATATTAAACACACAACGCATATTTTCCTCGAATGAATATAGTGATAAGTCAATTATCGGGGAGCTTGAAGCAAGTGTTGAACGAACTTCCAGTAGAAGTGGTAGAGGCAGGTTCGATATTATCATTTAAAGAAAAATTGGATAGGTATATGGACAGGAAAGGAATGGAGGGTTGTGGGCTGAGTGCAGGTCGGTGGGACCAGGTGAGAGTAGCGTTCGGCATGGACTAGAAGGGCAGGGATGGCCTGTTTCTGTGCTGTAAGTGTTATATGGTTATATAAGTAAGTAAATGGCATCATAACATTTTAAGTAACATTTGGATATTAAACACACAGCACATATTTTCCCTGTATGAACATATAAAATCATTGCAACACACCAATATCGCTGAATCAGTGGGAGCCCTGGGCTTGTTTTCCTGCAACAAGACGGTCCTGTCGAGGGGTGATGGGAGACAGCGATACTCGAACGGGGTTCCTTATGTCCAGTCTATTCCGCAATTTAGTTTTCGTTGCATTCATTGCAGAAAACTTGGCTTCGCAGAAATATGTTGGAAGCAACGTTTTCAGTGCTTTCGTGGCTATCTCAGGATATTTAGACTTGACTTTGATCCGGAATGCCGGCAGAGATGTTATGTCAAACATACTTTCCAGCCTGCCATCATTTGCAAGCTCGAGGAGTTGATCTCCTTCCCGCGCTGACATGGATGACGCGTCGGTAATGACCTCGCACGCGTAATGGCTCAACAGTGGGCGTGACAGGGAATGAGGAAAGGTGCAGCTGACTCCTATCGCCAAATCATATCGTTTCCTCACGGCCCGGTAGAGTATGCTTTGTGGCCCGGTACCTGTCCGCGGCCCGGTAGTTGGGGACAACTGGCATACAGGATTTATATGACAGTAATAACGAGCTAATTTATCCTTAGACATACATTAAACTGTATCACTACTTTAAACTGTATCAACGCATGTTTAGCACATATAGAGGATGAATTAACTAATTGAAGAATTTTTTCCCATTTTTCAATAGATAAAGTAATCTTAAGTTCCCTTTCCCAACCAATCTTAACTTTATTAGATACGTCTGGGTGTACTTCCATAATTATATTATAAATAGTTGCTATTACGCTTTTCTGAAAAGGATTTAAAACTAAATTTTTTCCAAAATATCCATTGAAATTCGGGAAGGTAGGAAGAACAGTATTTAAAAAGTTTCTAATCTGTAAATATCTAAAAAAAATGGGATCTAGGCAAGTTATATTTATTAGATAATTGTTCAAAGGACATGAAACAATTATCCAAAAATAGATCACAAAATCGTACTATACCTTTAGTTTTCCAAGCCAGATAGGCTTGATCCATGATAGAGGGTTGAAAGAAAAAATTAGATATAATAGGACTTGCTAGAATGAATTGATTCAATCCAAAAATTTTCAAAATTGAAACCATATTCATAAAGTATATTTTACTGCTGGGTTATTCATTTGTTTATACAATTTAGAAAGACTAAAGGGAAGCGAAGTCCCTAAAATAGAACCCAATGAAAACCCTTGTAAAGATTTACATTCAAGATTTACCCAATGTGGACTTGAAGTTACGTCCAAAACCCATGACCAAAATTTTAAATATCGAATATTAATTGCCCAATAGTAAAATCTAAAATTTGGCAATGCCAAACCCCTCTCCTTTTTAGATTTCTGTAAGTATCTTTTACCTAACCTAGGATTTTTATTCTGCCATATATAGGAAGAAATTTTGGAATCAACATTATCGAAAAAGGATTTCAGAATAAAAATTGGCTCCGCTTGAAATAAATATAAAAACTTAGTTAAAATAATCATCTTGATAGAGTTGATCTGACCTATCAATGACAGAGATATTGGTGACCATTTAGTAAACAGAAGTTTAATCTGATCAATTAAAGGTAAAAAATTAGCCTTAAATAAATCCTTATTTTTTTTTGTAATTTTAACCCCTAAATATGTAAAAAAGTCGGCAACCAATTTAAATGGTAAACATCCATAAATTGGAACCTGCATATTTAGGGGAAATAGTTCACTCTTATTAAGGTTCAATTTATAACCAGAAAAATTACTGAACTGAGCCAGCAAGGATAAAACAACGGGAATGGATTTCCCGCTGTTCGATTTTCTTAAGCAGTAGAAAAATTTGAGCAATTTTCTCAAAATAGTTGGCAATTCTCAGATTAAAGTGTGATGTTGCCAGTGTTTCAACCTACCTCTTCTAGAATAGAATCCATCTAATTCCTGTTTTGTTGTTTATGACAGTTTTGGTTTCACCCTAATCAGTATTAGTTTCAGTGAACGTTCGAACATTAGAAAGTTTTTGACAAGAACTTGCCAAATTCCCACTATACTGTATAGTGTTTTGAAATAACTATCAAGTTTAAAGGTTTCCATGATGCATTCCTCTGCAACTGCTTTAACTACTGAGGCAAGCTTTTGTTTAACATAATCACTATTTTTTATTTTCATTTACAAAATTGCCATTGGCAGTTTTCAGAATTGATACTTTGCTCCTGACAACTCTCATTTACTGGCTTTTAAATATTTGTGATGTTCCTTGTATTTTTCTTTATTTGTGTTGTAACTTTTATTGTTCCTTGTTCTTCTCTTCCAGTTGCCAGGCTTTCTGCTGGTTTTTACAACCCAGAATGCGCTTCCCTTTAGTTTTCTGTTAAAATTGTTCCATGGTTTGACAAAGCAGATGTTCCCTTTAGGAATGGGAATTTAAAAGTCAGATCATAATTTCTTAGCTATTTGCACTAAAGGCTGGTGCTGTGTCTGTGCACAACTGCATAGCAATCACATAAAAGCACGTACACAGGAGATGGCTTTAACAGGTGTATTCACATTGGAGTGAGAGAGAGAAATGCACATGTGTAGACAACAGATCAGTACATCAGTTCACAGTTCTAAAGTTTTCGTTTTTTGGGTGGCACCCTGTTCCTTTCAGACGAGTGCCTCTGGACCTGTGGAGTGGCAACAGGTTTGGTAGGTGTCTTGTCTAAGTTCTCGTTTTCCAGTGACACATTCCTGATAGTGACATCATCACTGAGAGGTAAGTCCGGTGACCATAATATGTCCTTGCTTGATGCAATCAACTCAGGTGTGTTCTTTGGTCCAGCATCTAATATCTGATCCACATGACATCTCAATGTCTGATCTCCAACATCCACTGTGTATATCACTGGTCTAGTTCTCGTAGCTATCCTACTGGGTGTCCACTTGTCTTTGTGGTAATCACCCACTGGGGCTTCCTATCCAATCTCGAAGCTCCTTGCTGCTTCACTTGGTAACTGACTGAACTGTTTATTCTGCACTTCTCTCCATAGATCTGGTTTCAGGAGGTCTATCGAGATCTCAGATTCCTGTTTATGAACAGCATTGTAGGTGTTTGATTTGTCATCGAATGAACAGAGTTCTGATACACAAGAAGGAAGTTGTCCACCTTGTGCGGTAGAGGAATGTCCTCCTAGTCCATTGCTTTAGTGGACTTCTTAAAGGCTTGGATAAACCTTTCAGCTAACCCATTCATTGCTGGATGGTGAGGAGCTATTTTTCTTCATCAACAGTCTGAACTCTTCTGACATGCATCCTGGTCCATTGTCACTCACATTTTGTTCTTGTAAGCTTTTTCTGGCTAAGATAGTCCTCAGGGTGGGGACAGTCTTTGCTGAGGTGGTTGACTTCATTGGTATAACCTCAGGCCACTTCAAATGAGCATCCACGGCAATCAGAAACACGGAATCTATGAATGGCCCAGCAAAATCAATATGTATTCTTTGTCATGGTGATGACGGTCACTACCACGGGTGTAACAGTGCCTATGGGCATGCTTTTTGAATTTTTTAGTATCCTGAACAGCTTTTAGCCAAGTCTTCAATCTGTTTATCTATTTCTGACACGT
Source organism: Mobula hypostoma (assembly GCF_963921235.1). NCBI lineage: Eukaryota > Metazoa > Chordata > Chondrichthyes > Myliobatiformes > Myliobatidae > Mobula > Mobula hypostoma. The sequence goes on along the minus strand of NC_086102.1, from coordinate 71,382,305 downwards.
AGCTCCGGGTGAGACTCTTCATCTTGACTGCACCCAGGTGTCCTTCATGCAGATTTTCTAACGCTCCGATGCGCAGTGTAGAGGGAATCACAACACGAGATCCACACATCATTGTTCTTTGACATACCAACATTTGCTCTCATCTCGCTGAGAACTCTGGAAACATAGGGTTACCATGAGCTGGCCATCCTTGCATGGTGATTTCATAGACTTTTGACAATGTCCGGTCATTCTTTGTTTCCCTTTGCATTTCAGAACTTAGTACTGGCAGCTGGTGCACCAATGCGGTGTGGAACACTTCTGCTGGGTCACAGTGTGAAGACTTTTCTTCTTCAGTTGTCAGTGATGGAAGATGTGACAAGCCAACAGCATTGCTGTGTTGTTTGGTGCCCTTCAACTCTATGTCTTAAGAGTTGGGCTCCTAGGAACAGTGTCCAACGTTGTAACCGGGTAGCAGTCATCACTGGAATTCCCTTCCTGGGATTGAAAATGGGCACAAGGAGCTGGTGATCTGTCACTAGCGTAAACTTTTTTCCACAGAAATAGTGGAGGATCTTTATTCCCCATACTAGACTAAGGGCACATAGGTCAATCTGTGCATGGTTGTGTTCTGCACTTGTCAGTGATCTTGAAGCAAATGCAATCGGGTGTTCAGATACATCTTTCAAAATGGCTCCAATGCCATAAAGGGATGCATCACATGCCAGTCTGAAGGGCAGAGATGGGTCATAATGGGTGAGCAATTCATTGGATGTTAGACCATAAGACATAGGAGCAGAATTAGGCCAATCATCCCATCCAGTCTGCTCCACCATTCCATAATGGCTGATCCCAGATCAACCCTATACACCTGCCTTCTTAGCATATCCTTTGATGTCCTGACTGATCAGGAAACTACCAACTTCTGCCTTAAATATATCCATGGACTTGGTCTCTACTGCAGTCTGTGGCAGAGAATTCCACAGATTCATTACTCTCTGGCTAAAAAATTTCCTCTTCACCTCTGTTCTAAAAAGTTGGCCTTCAATTTTCAGGCTGTGCCCTCTAGTTCTGGATACCACCACCATAGGAAACATCCATGTTATCTAGCCCTTTCAAAATTCATTAGGTTATTAGCCTCTTTGTTTCCTTGAATCACATCTTTTTCACATCTTTCTGACCTGTAATAGTATGTTAAATGAATGCAGCACTGTAGCAAAGTTTGGGAGAAACCGATGGTAGTAGTTTATAAGGCCCAAGTATGACCTGAGTTGTGACACATTTTCTGGTCTTCTCTTGTGACTTCTGTAAGCTGTGCTTGTCAATGACATGTCTCCAATATGAGATTTCATTCTTGAAAAACTCACATTTCTCTTCCTTTGTGCGCAGACGATACTCACTCAGCCTGGTTCTGGAGGTGCTCTTCATCATTTCTGCCAGTGACAATGATATCATCAAAGTAACATTGTGTTCCTGGGATATCTTGGAGCACTTGGTTCATTGCTCTTTGCCAAATTGCTGGAACTGATGCATTGCCAAAGACAAGAAACGATTATACTGGAATAGTCCCTTGTGAGTGTTGATTTTGAGGAACTTCCTGCTTGACTCCTCAATCTCCAGTTGCATATAGGCTGTGACAAGTTGATCTTTGAAAACCTCTCCTGTCTGCCAAAGATGCCAAGTTGTCTTCTATTAGTGGCAGCCGATACTGCACGGTACACAGCACCGTGTTGATGCTCACCTTGAAATCCCGACATATGCGAATGGCTCTGGCCTACCCTTTCTTGATCACTGGGACAATGGACATGGCCCAATCACTCCACTCAACCTTGGAGAAAATTCCAGACACCTTCAAGCTCTGCAGTTCAGCATCCACTTTAGGATGTAATACATAAGGCACTGGATGCACTTTATGGAATCTTGGTGTTGCTGTTTCATCCAGTTCATTTCTGGCCTTCATGCCTTTGAGTATACCAATCCCTTTCTCAAACACCTTCTCACTAGTATGAAGCAGCTGTGTCAGTCTCTGGTTAGTGCTACCACTTTGGCTGCCGTTATCTGTTGATGCCACACTGTGAGCTCTGATTGTGTGCCAGTCTAGTTGGATTTTTCTCAACCATTCACATCTGAAAAGTGCTGGCCTTCCACTTTTCAATACATACAGTTCAAACTGCTGTGTTTGGCCTCCATGCATCACATTCACCTTCGGTTTGCCTTTGGGGACACATATTCACCTGGGTAGGTCTTTAGATTCACTGAGGTCTTCATGAATAGTATCTTAGAAAACAATCTCTTGTAGTCAACAGTCTGTTGAAGTTATAGACAAATCTGACCCTGTATCCAGCTCCATTTCCAGTTTTATGCCAGACAAATCAATTGTGATATAGATGATTTTGTATCTGCTTCACTTGTACTATGCAATTCTAGGCATAACAATTCACCTTTGTCAGACTCTATGTTGTCTGATTCTGTTTTACATTCAGCAACTTTATGTTTTTGCTTAATTTCCTGTTTGAGATTTTTCACTTGGTTGTGCTTTTTGTCTGCCTTGCACAGTCTCTCTATGTGACCTTGTCTGTGAGACTTTCTGCAGAACTTTTCTTTAAATCAACAGTTATCTGCATCATGAGAGGATTTGCCACATTGATAACACCTTTGGCTTTTTGCACCATTCAGGGACATTTTGTGCATTTCTCATTCTAACCTCCTTTTCTGTCATTCTGCTGCATCCTCTGCTGCAGTCTCTTAACGATATTGCAATGGTCAATGCCCATTCTAAGGTTAGAGCCCTTTCTGCCAGTAGCCTCATTTGAGTGCTTTGACTACATATGCCACACCCAAGCTTGTCCCTTAATGCATCAGAAAGTCCATTTCTAAAGTCACAGTACTGGGAAAGTTTGCACAGTTCTGCAATGTATTCACAAAGGCTTTCGTCTTTTGACTGGTTCCTTTTGTGATTTCTAAATTTCTCAGCTATTACCAGTGGTTTAGGACTCAAATAATTTTGTAACATTGTAACAATTTTGTCCAACATCTTTCTTGCTGGCCTTTCCGTGGTTACTAGGTTGTGAAGGAGACTATGCGTCTTTGCATCCATCAAGCTAAGTGTAGAGGCTTTCTTTTGCTCCTCCACGTTGTTCGCGTTACAATACGATCCAACCCTCTCGATATATGACTTCTGGCCTTCATTAGCACTATCAAATTCGTGAACTTTCCTGACTGAAGCCATCACCATGTTATTTTCACTTTAAATTCAGTGTGTCTTTCACTGTTACTCATGCATTCCTTTGTTAGCGTCCATGACAGCTTTCTCATGTGTTTAACTCTCGCTGTTTTGTCCCATAATTGTCGGAGCAGTTAATAATATTTTCTGACATTCAGGTTTATATTCGTTGCCAATTTGGATTGGATTAACTAAAAGCACATACATGGGAGATGTCTTCAACTGGTGTACTCACATTGTAGTGAGAGAGAGAATAATGTGCATATGTAGACAACAGCACATGGGCAGACAACAGATCAATATATAGTGCTGGGGGGGGTCATTAGTCTAAAATAAATAGAAGAAGTAGATCCATACATTACAGATGCCATGATGACATAGTGGTTAGCACAACACTTTACAGTACAGGTGACCCGGGTTCAATTCCTGCTGCTTCCTGTAAAGAGTTTGTACATTCTCCTCGTGACTGTGTAGATTTGGGTAATCTGGTTTCCTCCCACAGTCCAATGATGTACGGGCTTAGTTGGTTATTGTAAATTGTCCCATGATTTGGAAATTGTCCTGTGATTGTAAAGTGTCCTCGGTTTAAAATCGAGGGACTGCTGGGCAGCATGCCTCAAAAGGTCAGAAGGGCCTATTCCAAGCTATATCTCAATTTAAAAAAGAGGGCATTTATCTCCTCGAGGATTGCGAATCTTTAAATTTTCTGCCCTGGAATTCTGTGCCTGTCAGGATCATGGATATATTCAAGGCTGAAATAAAAACACAATTAAATTGTATGGAAGCATCAGGAGAGTGAAGTTGAGGTGGAAGCTTAGTCATAATTTGCTTGCATTGCAGAGAATCAGTTTGGGTTGTGCATTCTATTCCTGTGTCAATTCCATATTTCTTCATTGGAATGCACTTGAAACTATGAGTTTGCCGATGCAGTCAAGTACATATTCATAAACTCTGGAAGAGCAGAGTTTAATGAGGGAAGGACAAATCAACTTAGTATAATATTTCATTTTGCAATTTCTAAAGCTAATTGGACCACCTGATTCTGATGAAATCACCCAAGTAGCTAGACTCCATTCTATCCGGCTTCGATCAGTCTCTTCCCCCCTATATCTGCAACACGTCATGTGCTCTCAATCACCTCAACAACTTTCAATCCCCTGGTCCTGACCACCTCATTTTCACCATGGATGGTCAGTCTCTATACAGTTCTGTCCTCCATCAAGAAGGCCTTAAAATTCTTTGCTTCTTTCCTGACAAAATACCCAACCAGTTCCTCTCTACTGCCACCCTCCTCCATCTGGCAAAACTGGTCCTCACACTCAACAAATTCTTCTTTGGCTCCTCCCACTTCCTCCAAGCTCAAGGGGTAACCATGGACACCAGATAGGCTCCAGTATGCCTGCCTTTTCGTTGGCTATGTGGAGCAGACCATAGTCCAAACCTTCCCAGGTAATGTTCCCCAACTCTTTCTGTGCTCTATTGATGACAACATCAGTGCTGCTTCAAGCACCCATGCTGAGATTGTCATTTTCATCCACTTTGTCTCCAACTTCCACCCTGGCTTTAAATTCACTTGGTTCATTTCTGACGCCTCTCTCTCCTTTCTCCATTTCTAGAGACAAACTGTCTACCAACATCTTTTATAGATGTACCGATTCCCACAGCTATCTTGACTACACATTTTCCCACACTGTCTCATGTTAAAATGCTATTCCCTTTTCTCATTTCCTTTATCTCCACCGCATCTGTTCCCAGGATGAGGCTTTCCTTTCAGGACATCAGAGATGTCTTCCATCTCCAAAGAATGGGGATTTCCTTACTCCACCATTGATGCTGCCCTCTCCTGCATCTCCTCCATTTCCCAGACATCGGTGCTAGCACATCTTCCCACCACTTTAACAAGGATAGAGTTCCTCTTGTCCTCACCTACCATCCCATGAGCCTTCGCCTCTAATACATCATTCTCTGCAACCTCTGCCATCTTCAACAGGATCCTACCACCAAACGCAACCTTCACTGTCTTCATTGGGATCCTACCTCCCACTCTCCACTTTCCACAGGGATCACTCCTCCATGATCCCCTTGTCTGCTCATCCCTCCCCTCTGAGATCTCCCCTCTGGAACATATCCCTGCAAGAGACAAAAATGCTACACCTTCCCATTCACTCCCTCCCTCACCTGCAAATTTGTTGGGGTTGTCTATTGTATCCAGCGCTTGCAACGTGGCCTCCTCTACTTTTGTGAGACCCGACGTAAATAGGGGGATAGCTTAGTCGAACACCTCCGCTCCATCTGCAAAAAGCAGAATTTCCCACGGCCAACAATTTTAATTCTGATCCCCATTTGCGGTCAGTCCACGGCTTCCTCTTCTGCCATGAAAAAGTAACTCTCCAGGGTGGAAGAGCAACACCTCATATCCAGTCTAGGTAGCCACCAACCTGATGCCGTTCACATTGATTTCTCCCTTCTGTAACTTTTAATTTTTTTTTCCTTTTTTCTTTTTTCTTACCGCTTCCCTATTCTTATACTCCCCACTCTTACCTCTTCTCACGCACCTGTCACCTCCTCTTGGACCCCCTCCTTCTTTCACTTCTTTCATGGCTCACTCCCTTCTCCTATCAGATTCCTTCTCTCTGCCCCTTTACCTTTCAAACCCACCCAGGCGTCGCCTATCACCTTCTAGCTGGTGCCCCCTCCTTTTTATTCTGGAGTCTACCCCCTTCCTTTCCAGTCCTGATGAGGGGTCTCAGCCCGAAACGTCAACTGTTTATTCTTTTTCACGGATGCTGCCTGAGCTGCTGAGATCCTCCAGCATTTTGTGTGTATTGCTCTGCATTTCCAGCCTCTGCAGAATCTCTTGTGTTTATCACCCAGATATGTTTTCCTTACTTTTTTCTAAGCTGGTTAGAAAGCTGAGAATCTCCCATCTTAGGGTCACCTATTTAATCATCTACAGCTCTGCTCAAGGTGACACTTCCTCCAGAAACAATGTTTTTGTTGTTTCATCGCGCTCAAATAAAATGAAAACCGACAAGTTCCCACAATAGACAGCTGATTGGCATCATTCCTAGACCTGGGCAGAAGAGAAACACCATCTCTCAAACTCTCTGCTATTGGTATTGGTTTAATTTTGTCACATATACTGAAATACAAAGAAAAAGCTGGTTTGTAGGCCATCATACACACCATCAACACACACAGTATACCGATATAGTGAAAAGAAGACAGATTGCAGAATATAATTCAATAATTTAATAGTTCCACTTAATATCAGGGAATGTATACAATATACACCCTGAAATCCTCAGGCTTCGCAGACATCCTCAAAGCAGAAGAACAAACCCGAAAAAAATGAATGACAGGAAAACGTAAGAACCCCAAAGCCCCCTTCCTCCCTTCCACGCACAGTTACAGTTACAGAGAAAGTGCAGTGCAGGTAAACAAATAGGTGCAAAGGTTGTTTCAAAGTTAATTAGGAGAACAAGAACTCAACTTTAGCATATGAGTGGTCCATTCAAGAGTATGATAACAACAGGATAGAAACTGCTCTCGAGTCTGGTGGAGTGTACTCTCAAGTTTTTAAACCTTCTGCCTAACACGGGATGGGAAAAGAGGGTATGGATGGGGTGGAAGGGGGTCTTGATTAGTTTGGCTGTTTTCATGAGGCAGAAGGAAGTGTAGACAGAGTCAACAGGAGGGGGGCCGGTTTGCATTTATAATCCTCTGTAATTACTTGCGGCCTCAGGCAGAGCAGTTGCCACACCAAGCTGTGATACATCCAGACACAATGCTTTCTCTGATGCTTCTAAAAAATTGGTAAGAATCCTCAAGGGCTTGCTGAATTTCCTAACCATTCTGAACTACTGGATGATGGCCTCCCACACTTCTCCACTCTAATGTCAAAAGTTTAGCCCTTCATTGGCTAATTAATGTCTCAATATTTGAAAGTTGCCACTGACCTTGATGAATGTGAGTCACACAGATCTAGCAAACCCTATGGCGGTAACATCCCCTTTTCCAGTTCCTGCTGTTGTAAGATGTCAGATTCCTGGCACCTGCAGCTGTGATGTCTTAAGCTGGCTGAGCAGCCCACTACAATACAGAACTATTAATTAACTTGTGTAACATTAGATGGCGTACTAAATGAAGAGCAGAACATAAACATTTGATTAAAATGGAAGCTGAAGTATCAAAACATTATGAAATATATACTTTTAAATCTATCGTTTGAATTATTCACATGAGGAAACTGCAATACCCATCTATAAAATTCCTTTTTTTTTAGTGTGCCATTAAAGCCCAATTAGTCTTCATATGACTACACAAAAGATTTTCAGGGCAGGTTTGTAAAATATTAAATTTACTTCAGATCGAATGATTTCACCTTGCTTGTGGTGAAGAGCTATACTCAGCATTAACATTTTAGATCACCGACGATTTAAGATTTCTTCATTATGCTAGGCTTCATGAAATTCCCAGTATTCCTTAGAGTTACACATAGTAATAACAGTGAGTTCTGATAATTTCACCATCACCATAACTGCAACTTTTAAAATGTCAACTGCACCAAGATCCTTCAAAATAGATTTTCATGAGAATTCATCCATTAACAGAATTTATCTTCTCTCTATATTGTACAATATTACAAACACAAATATTTGGAACTAATGTTAAAACTGTACAATCTAAATAATAAGAGAGAATAATTAATCTGCTTAATTCCAGTGTCTCTATGATCCTGCTTCATCTTACGTCTTAACCAACTAAACAGTCAGCTGATCAATATGATTGCTTTGCCTAATATTTAGTCCAATTAAATGTGAAACAAGAAAACCTGATAGATGTGTACAAGATAATGAGAGGCATTGATCATGTGGATAGTCAGAGGCTTTTTCCCAGGGTTGAAATGACTAGCACGAGAGGGTATAGTTTTAAGGTGCTTGGAAGTAGGTACAGAGGAGATGCCGGGGTAAGTTTTCTTACGCAGAGAGTGGTGAGTGAGTGGAATGGGCTGCCGGTGGTGGTGGTGGAGGCAGAAACGATTGGGTCTTTTAAGAGGTTCCTGGATAGGTACATGGAGCTGAGAAAATAGAGGGTTATGGGTAAGCCTAGGTAGTTCTAAGGTAAGGACATGTTCGGCACAGCTTTGTGGGCCGAAGGTCCTGTATTATGCTTTAGGTTTTCTATGTTCTATGTTCTATGTTCCATGTTCTAAGAAAATATTTAAATGTGAAACCCATATACATTGTTTTAATTGAACTAAACATTAGTCCAGCTAAATATGAAATTGGACCACTGAGGCTGATGTTGAACTTCACATTGTAGACAATGTCAGCCTGAGTTCACATTCACTTCACTTCAAGACTCTGACTGAATCTGTTAAACAAGGTTGCAATATTAAAATAACCAATCTCACAAATTTGGATCACACAGACCCTTCTAGGTATCTCTTTGTTCCTTTGTCCTTCCTTTGGATTTGAGGTCAATTAGTTAGTGAGAACTGCTGGCCAGTAACCGAGCCTTCTCTTATATCCCATCAAATTTATTTTGAAGTTTCATTGTTTAACTCAACAATGAGTTTAGATCACTAAGAACACAAAAATATTGGGTAAAATTAAAACAGGCTCTTAAAACATTAATTTGATACGAGACGTCAACTAAATTCCTCAGACTGAGAAAGATGCTGTTAGTTAGCAACCATAACAAAAATATTTTATAACAGTAAATTCTCTCAATATCAACTTAATGCATGGTAGAGAGTAAGAGTAAATAAAGAGAGAAAGTACAAATAAATTCACAAGAAACTGAGCTAGAATTAATGATAGAAATTTAAAGCGAAACAGAAAACGTTGAAAAAATGTGAGATACTTCTATGTTAGCTGAACACACATGTTACAACAGCATATGCGGGAGATACTAATCAAACATTCTCAAGAAATTCTAGTCACAAGAAAGATTATGTGGAATAATTGCTTATTGATAGCGTTCAAAATGCAAAATCAGCATTTGCTAGAACAATCTTGTAGAGAACCAAAGAATAACTAGTTTACACACAATTAATTTATTTTATGGTATCTGTCAGACATTTTGACATGACAAGACAAGACAACAAGCTCTCAGACTTTGGAACAACATAAGCAGGATTGTGCTGGCTACGGGAAGCAAAAATATCCCAGAAGAATCAGCAAAATATACCCAGTTGGCAGTTTATTAGGTACACGTGCATGTTAATGCAAATATCTCATCAGCCAATCACGTGGAAACATCTCAATGCATAAAATCATGCAGACATGGTCAAGAGGTTCAACAGTTGTTGAGACCAAGCATTAGAATGGGGATGAAATGTGATCTAAATGATTTGACAATGGAATGATTATAGTGCCAGACGGGGTGATCTGAGTATATCAGAAACTGGGGTTTTCACACACAACAGACTTCAGAGTTTACAGAGAATAGTGGAAAAAAAAATACAAAAAAAAAACTAGCAAGTGGCAGTTCTGTTGGTGAAAATGAGAGAATAGCCAGACTGGTTTAAGCTGACAGGAAGGCTACAGTAACTCAAATAACCATACGTTTCAGCAGTGGTGTGCAGAAGAATATCACTGAATGTACAACACGTTGAGCCTCAAAGTGTACGGACTACAGCAGCAGAAGACCAAGAACATACACTCAGCGGCCACTTTATTAGGTTCAGGAGGTATCTAATAAACTGGCCACGAAGTGCATATGCAATGGATAAGGAAGATTTTCTGGGTGGAACCCATGCTAGGTTCAGTTTAACATTCTGGATGGTTCCCCAAAAAAAAGTCAAAGGGAAAGATGAGAATTAGTTTTATTTTCAGGCATATGTCATGAAAAGCATTGTTGGGTAACAGCACTACAGTGCAAGACATAAAGGTTACTGTAAGTTATAAAAAAAAAATTAATTAATGGTGTGAAAGATGAATAAAGAGGTGGTATTCATGGGCTCATGGACTGTTCAGAAATCTGATGACAGAGGGGCTGAAGCTGTTCTTAAAGCATTGAGAGTGGGGCTTGATGCTCCTGTACTTCCTCCCTGATAGCAGTAACGAGAAGCAAGCGTGTCTCAGGTAGTGAGTATCGGTAATGATGGATGCTGCCTTTGTGAAGATATCCTTGATGGTTGGGAGGCTTGCGACCATGATGAAACTAGCTGAATCTATAACCTTCCACAATTGTTTTTGATCCTGCACAATAGAACCTGGTGGTGATGCAGCCAATCAAAATGCTCTCCATTGTAGAAATTCGCTAGAGTCTTTGCTGACATATCTGATCTCTTCAAACTCCTGATGAAGTATAGCCATTAGCATGCCTTCTTCGTGATTGTATCAATGTATTGTCTCTGAGATAGATATTCTGAGAATTGGTGCCCTGGAACTTGAGGCTTTCCATTGCTGACCTCTCAATGAGGACTGATGTGTGTTCTCCTTACTTCCCCTTCCCGAAGTCCAAAGTCAATTCCTTGATCTTATTGATGCTGAGTGTGAGGTTGCTGCTGTGACACCACTCAACCAGGCAATCTATCTGACTTCTGTACGCCTCCCCCTCACCATCTGAGATTCTGTCAATAACAGTGGCATCATCGGTGAATTTATAGATGGCATTTGCAATGTGCTTAGCTACACAGGCGTGGGTGTAGAGAGAGTAGAGCAGCGAGCTAAGCACGCATCATTGATGTACGCCAGGAGGAGATGTTATTTCCCATCTACGTTGACTATGGTCTCCTGATTGAGGAAGTCAAGGATCCAGTTGCAGAGGAAGGTACAGAGGCTCATGTCTTGAAGCTTATTGATTAGTATTGAGGGATTAGTGGTGTTGAACGCTGAGCTGTAATCAATAAACAGCAGCCTGACTTAGTTGTTGCTGTTATCCAGGTGGTCCAAAGCTGAGCGGAGAGCCAGTGAGATTGCATCCACTATTGACCTATTGTGGTGATATGCAAATTACAGTTGGTCCAGGACCCGGCTGGTGGCGTAGTGGCATCAGTGCTGGACTTCGGGACGAAAGGTCCCAAGTTCTAATCTTGCAGGCTCCCCTGCACACTTTCCATCCGTGCTGGCTTACAAGCTGGTGATCTCTTTGGAAACTCACCCGGCAGAAGGCAATGGCAAACTACTGCTGTAACTTGCCTCGTATGCGGTTCCCCACTACGTCAGAGAGGCGTGGAGGGAAATCGTCCTCTAATCGGAGAAAGTCCGGATGCGACGTACCTTTCCTTTCCTTTTTTAGATCCTTACTTATCCAGGAGTTAATTCTAGCTGTTAGGTTTCACCCTGCCTCAGCTGTCAAGTCTCCAATTGTATCTCTAACTTCACATGGAATTGTCTTTTTGCTTGCAAAATGCCCTACCACAGGTCATACCTGGACTTCTTGTAGGGTTCTGGATATCTGGTTTTGAACTCTACAGATCTAGCCCTCAGCAGATGGTGAATCTCCTGGTTCATCCATGGTTTCAGATCTAGGTCTGTCTGTTCTTGAAGGCACACACTCATCCTGGTAGGTCTTCATGAAGTCCATGATGACTGTGGCATATTTGTTCAGATCCAAAGATGAATCCTTGAATGGTCCAGTCACCAGTTCAAAGCAGTCCTATCAGCACTCCTCCACCTCCCTTGACCACATCTTTTTGAGCCTCTCCATTGGTGCTGTGGTCCTCCAACTCTAGCTATACTTTGGGAGTAGAGGTGCAGCCGATGATCAGAATTGCCAAACTGTGGGTGTGGAATGACACAGTAAATATTCTTCATGGTGGTGTAACAGTGATCAAGTGTGTTGGCTCCTCTGGTACTACAGGGGATATCTTGGTGGTGGTTTAGACTATAAGGCCATAAGACATAGGAGCAGAATTAGGCCATTCAGCCTATCAAGTCCGTTCCACCATTTCATCATGATCGATTTCGGATCCCTGTCCTGACCAATCAGAAATCTATCAACTTACGCTTTAAATATACCCATGGAATTGGCCTCCACCACAGTTTGTGGCAGCTTATTCCACAAATTCACTACTCTTTAGCTAAAAAAATTCCTCTTTACTTCTGTTCCAAAAGGTTGCCCCTCAATTTTGATGCTGTGCCCCCTAGTTCTGGATACACCCACCAGAGGAAGCATCCTCTCGATAGCCATTTAATGTAGTCCTTTCAACATTCAGTAAGTTTCAATGAGATCCCCCTCATTCTTCTAAATTTCAATGAGTACAGGCCCAAATCTGCCAAACACTCCTCATATGTTAACCCCTTTATTCCCGGATCCATCCTCGTGAAACTCCTCTGGACTCTCTCCAATGATAATCCATCCTTTCTGAGATAAGGGGCCCAAAACTGTTGACAATACTCCAAGTGTGGCCTGACTAGTGTCTTATAAAGCTTCAGCATTATCTCCTTGTTTTCATATTCTATTCCCATTGAAATAAGTACCAACATTGCATTTGCCTTCTTTACCACAGTCTCAACCTGTGAATTAACCTTTTGGGAGTCTTGCGTGAGAATTCCTACATCTCTTTGTACCTCAGACATTTGAATGTTCTCCCCATTTACTGTAGATAATAGTCTGCACTATTTTTCATTTTACCAAATTGAATTATCATACATTTCCCAACACTGTATTCCACCCGCCACTTTTTGTCCAAGTCCTACTGCGATCGCGTTGCTTCCTCTGCACCACCTACCCCTCCATCTATCTTCGTATCATCTGCAAACTTTGCCACAAAGCCATCAATTCCACAATCTAAATAAATGACAAAAAATGTGAAAAGTAGCAGTCCCAATACTGACCTCTGAGGAACACCACAAATCATTGGCAGCCAACCAGAAAAGGCCCCTTTTATTACCATTCACTACCTCCTGCCTGACAGCTATTCCTCTATCCATGCTTATATATTTCCCATAACACAATAGGATTTATCTTGTTAAGCAACCTCATGTGAGGCACCTTATCAAATGCCTTCTGAAAATCTAAGTGACATCCACTGCCTCTCCATTGTCCACCTTGCTTTTTAATTCTTCGAAGAATTCCAACGGAGTTGTCAGGCAATGTTTCCTTTCACAGAAACCATGCTGATGATGACTTATTTTATCAAGTGTTCCAAAACCTCATCCTTAATAATGGACCCCAATGCTTTCACAACTACTGAGGTTAGACTAACTGGCCTATAATTTCCTCCCTTTTGTCTTCCTCCCTTTTTAAAGACTTGAGTGACATTTGCAATTTTACAGTCCTCCAGAACCATGCCAGACTCAAGTGATTCTTGAAAAATCATAACACAATCCTGCTCTGCTTCTCATTAAGATCATAGCTGATCTTCTACTCACTAATCCCATTTCACTTAATTGCAATACTATCTGAAGATCTTGAATATACTCATCAACAGAGCTTCCACCGTCCTCCTGGGTACTGAATTCAAAAGATTTACACCTCTCTGGGTTGTTATTTTATTTCTCATCCCGCTTGGTGGCACAATAATATCAGCGCCGGACTCCGGAGCAAAGGTTCCTGAGTTCGAATCCAAGTCAGGATGATTGTCGAGCTAGCAACTCGGCCTCGTAAAAACAAGAATAGTTTGCGACGGAAACACCATCAAAAGATGGTGCCCTGATAACTCCACTGCTGAGTTAAGGGCCATTCTTCTTCTTCTTCTTCTTTTGTAATGAAGGGCTGGTCCCTTATTTTCAGAATCAGAATTAGAATGAAGTATATTACTGGCATCTGTCGTGAAGTTCGTTGCTTTGTGGCAGTAATACATTGTAATGCGTAATAAATAAAAAGCTATAAATTACAATAAAAATATATATGAATATATAATTAAATAAGTCATGCAAAAAGAGAACAAAACAAAGAAAAAATGAAGTGAGGTATTGTTCATGGGTTCATTGTATAACCATATAACAATTATAGCACAGAAACAGGCCATCTCGGCCCTTCTAGTCCGTGCTGAACTCTTACTCTCACCTAGTCCATTAGAAATCTGATGGCGGAAGGAAAGAAGTTGCTCCTAAAACACTGGGTGTGTGTTTTTAGCTCCTGTACTTCCTCCTTGATGGTAGCAATGAGAAGAGGGCATGTCCTGAGTGATGGGGGTCCTTAATGATGGATGCCACCCTTAAGAGGCTTTGCTCTTTGAAGATGTCCTTGATGGTGGAGCTGGCTGAATTGGCAACTTTCTGCTCTGATCCAGATAATCCTGTCAGAGAAAACATCTACTCAGTCGACCCCCTCAATTTTGTATGTTTTTCATATGTTTCAGAGAGATTTGCTATCATCCTTCTAAACACAAGGGACTACAGGCCCAGCCTATTTAATATCTTATGTGACAAATTATTGAATAACGTAAACTCATTGAGTCTTCTCTCAACAACATCCTTGAGTTTGCAGTGATCAAAAATCTAAATCAGGCCAATTGCATAAGTACTGAAGCTGAAAGAACTTACCTCATGAATTTCCAAAGATATCCACCATTTCTAGCATACTGGTCAAAGATCTGATGGCATACTCTCTGCTTGCCTAGATACTTGCAACAACAACAATACAGAAAACCTGATGGCATTCGGGATAAAACTTCCTGCCTGAATCACGTCCCATCTATCACCCTAAGCATTCATTCATTCCATTTACATTGGCATGGCAGCCGTATGCCAAGGCATCTCCCAAGTTCCATCACCTAGAAGGACAAAGGAAGTAGATGGCAAGGGATGCTGTTATATACAAAGTTGCAGACTATTAAACCTTCAAAGATAAAACACAATTCTTTTTTTGTATTGTGCATAAATGCAGAAACTTTCTACAGCACGGCTCTGGAGGTACCTTTACCATAAAGACTGCAGCACTTTGAGAAGGTTCCTCAACACTATAATGACAAGAGGAATTAAGGACAGGAAATATAAGCTGGACTCAACAGAAAATCCTGGGTCCTGAATGAATAAAAAATAAACACAAGCCACTGTTCTCATAAATCCAAGCTGATGACTGTTGTAACATCCAAACTTCTATTGTGTTCACTTACAATATTATTTAAAAAAGCCAATCAATTATGCTATTCAATCAGAATGATCAATTTTAATATATTTCTTTTGTTTCTGAATATTGCAATGAACCCGAGTCCTTAAACAACATTCCATTATTTGCATAACTAAGAAAATATCACCATAGTGTTTCTATCAAGTATCATGATGACTCTCAAATATTTTCCATCTGGCCAAGGACCTTCTGAATATTTAATCCTTCCAGCATCTGCACAATATGTTCCAAAAGAAGAGGACACGGGACTCACTGAAGGATGAATTGTGTATTGTTATTACAATATAACACATGCATTGCATGTGATTTTTACATTAATTTTCTTAGAGAAGAAGGGCAACAAGTACAAATTCTAAATGCTGGTAATCAATATCAACACACACAAAACTCTGGAGGAGCTCAGCAGGTCAGGCAGCATTAATGGAAATGAATAAACAGTCAGTGTTCAGGCTGGGACACCTCATCAGGACTGGAAAGGAAGGGGGAAGATGCCGGAATAAGTAGGGAGAGAGGAAGGAGGACAAGCTAGAAGGCAATAGGCAAAGCCAGGAAAAATACTGGAAAAGGATGAATCTGAAGGGAGGGGAGAGTGAACCATGGGAGAAAGGGAAGAAGGAGGGGCACTAGGGAGAAGTGATGGGTAGGAGAGGAGATGAGGTAAGAGGCCAGAGTGGGGAATAGAAGAGGGAAGGAAGAGGGGTAAAGAAAAACAATATGACTGAAGGAATCAATATTCATGCCATCAGGTTGGAGGCTACATAGAAGGAATTTGAGGAGTTGTCCCTCCAACCTGAGAGTGGCCTCATTGTGACATAAGAGGAAGCCATGGACCGACATGTCAGAACATGGATGGTGATAGGAATTAAAATGGTTGGCCACCAGAAAATTCTGCTTTTGGTGGATGGAGAGGAGGTGCTCGACAAAGCGGTCCCCAAATTTATGTCAGGTCTCAACAATGTAGAGGAGGCTGCATTGTCAGCAAATGAAACAATGAATGATTTCTTTTACAACCCAAGAGCTGTGAGATGCTTTCACAGGAAACGTTACATGCCAGCTTGATGCTAGCTAATGGTTGCAAGAAACTGTGATGTTGAATGATACATCCTGAAACCCTCGCAGACCTGTTGTACGCATCAGTGTTCGAATAGTAATCGGTTAGGCTAGTTGGTGTGCTTATGTTTTTCCTTCTGTCATTTGTGGGTAAACACTGGGTATTCAGTGATATTAATAGGAAATATGGTATGTAGTTTAGCACCTCCATGAATTCTTACGTTTTTATTGTTAGAAATATGTTAAATATTGATTCACTGTACTTCCATCAACAATTTCATGTGAGACATTGTTTTCAGTGATGAGCCTGCTCAAGTCTAATTATAAGAGGAGACTTAACTGATGAACATCGTGCTCTGTGCATAGCTCTCAAAATGTGTCATCGTTAATGCAGCAACAAAAGTCTCACTGGGAGTAAAAGTGTGTTTACTTTTCTTTCCTTTATCTTATATGAATACATAACAGCTTATAAAATTCATGAACGTGTTTCCTCTGTTACTTGTGAGGTACAATAACAATACTATAGAGAAATTATGCTATTATTTAATTGTCTTTTTAAAAGATTAATATTAATAATGTTTGAACAAGTTTTCTAAAATGCTTGTTTTATTTCAATTGGCCTCTGTTAAACTTTTAGTAAAACAGTGAATGCATGTAAATAAGCTCCGTAAAAATGTCCATAATTATTGTTATAAATTCATTAATCAATGTTAATCTCTTCTCAAAATTACCATGGCACGTTTTTTAGATTATTAACACAAGAGATTCAGCAGTTGCTGGAAATCCAGAGCAACACCCACAAAATGCTAAAGGAACTCAGCAGGTCAGGCGACATCTATGAAATGAATAAACAGTCAGTGTCTTGAGCTGAGACCCTTCATCAGGATTGGAAAGGAAGGGGAAAGATGTCAGAATAAAAAGGTGGGAGGGAGGGAAGGAGGACAAGCTAGAAAGTGATAGGAGAAGTCAGATGGAAGGCAAAAGTAAAGGGCAGGAGAAAAAGGAATCTGATAGGGGAGGAGAGTGGACCATGGGAGAAAGGGAAAAAGGAGGGGAACCAGGGGGAGGTAAGAGGCAGGAGAGGATAAAAGGTAACTTCTTCTTCAAGGACAGGACATTAGAGATGTCCCCCTTCTTCAAAGAACAGGGTTTCCCTTTCCCTACTACTGACGCTGCCTCACCACATCTCCTCCATTTCCCAGACATGGGTTTTCAACCCATCTTCTCACCACCTTAACAGGGATAGATTTCCTCCTGTCCTCCCCTACCACCCCATGAGCCTTTGCATCCCAACACATCATTCTCCACAACTTCCACCATCTTCAATGGGATACTACCACCAAACACATCTTTTCTTCCTTCACATCCCATGCTTCACTTTCTGCAGGGATTACTCCCACCATGATTCCCTTGTCCATTCGTCCCTCCCCACTAATCTCCCTTCTGGTACATATCCCTGCAAGCAAGAGAAATGCTAGACCTGCCAAGTGACCTCTTGCCTCACCTCTATTCAGGGCCCCAAGCAGTTCCTCTAAGTGTGGCCATGCTTCACCTAATCTGTTGGGGTCTTCTATTGTACATGGTGCTTCCAATGCGGTCTCCTCTACATTACTGAGACCGGACACAAATTGGGAGACCCTTTCATTGAGCACCCCCACTCTATCAGCAAAAGGCAGAATTTCCCGGTGGCCAAACATTTTAATTCCTATCCCCAAACCCCTTCTGATATGTTGGTCTGTGGCCTCCTCTTCCATCTTCTGCCATGACCAGGCCACTTGCAGGGTGCAGGAGCAACACCTCAAATTCATCGAAGTAGCCTCCAACCTGATGGCATGAATATTGGTTCCTTATTCCGTTTTTTTTCTTTTCCTATCCCCCCCTTCCCTCTTATTCCAGCACCCACTCCAGCTTCTTACTGCTTATCATCCCCTGCCTCTCACCTCCCCCTGGTATCCTTCTTTCTTCCCTTTCTCCCATGGTCCACTCTCCTCTGCTATCAGGTTCCTTCTTCTTCAGCCTTCTACCATTCCAACCCACCTGGCTTCACCCACCACCTTCTAGCGAGTCCTCCATCCCCTTTTATTCTGGTGTCTTCCCCTCTTCCTTCCCAGTCCTGATGAAGGGTCTCAACTCAGAAGTTCGACTGTGTGTTCATTTCCATAAATGCTGCCTGACCTATAAAATTTCTCCAGCATTTTGTGTCTGATTTTAGATTATCAGCAGTTTGGGCACACACTCTCAAAAAGGTTTGCCACCCCTGTGTTTTACATTCTAAACATGACCACACAATCCCCATTGAACACATCCCTTGCAGCCTCTTGCCCTTCTCTTCTGGCTACTTCTGATCTTCCCAGGGCCGCATGACTGACACATCTCTCTGCTTTGCTACTTTTCTCGTCCATCTGTCCACCTTGCACTGATGTTCTAAAATAACAAAAACTAGCACATGATGAGATGTTCAGGGATGCAGCAGGGTGGGAAAGTTCCTTGTGCAAAGTAGAAATACCATCAGAAATTAATCGACTGAATGGCTGATTTGCTGCACTGTAAGCTCTATTGCAGTAATCAGACAATAATCTCCCTCTCCAATTCACTTCCATGAATATTAGTCAACCTCGTTTCTTTCAGTGCCTGTACCGACCCTTTCCATTTCTAGCGTGGTGTCTTCTTATTTATAGTTCCTCACCTCTGAACTGATGCCTGTTGTTTTTAAATATCTTCCATCCACTCAGCTTTGCCAGTTTGTCTTCCCTGGTTGTCAGCCATGCTCTGAAATGTCAATAATATCTATATTCTCATTGACCTGTGAGCCTCAAGCTGATGAAGGTGGCCATGATCCAGAACGTTTCCTGCAACTGCCAGTCAAAGGAAAACACTGCAATAATTGGGAAAACAGAAGACGGTGACACATTGGCGCAGCAGTTGGTGCTGCTGCTTCATACCTCAAAGGATCCATATTTGATCCTATCCCTGGAAGCTGTCAGTACAGAGCTTGTACAAAGCTCCTCTCCCAAAGGCATATTGGTAGGTTAATTGACTCCTGTAAATGACTATTTACTAAAGGTTAGTGGCAAAAGAAATTAGAAAGGCAATTGATAGTTGAAGGCAAGCAAGTTAAATGGGTGTAAGAAAATGGGGGAATACAAGTGATGGGTTTGCTTCTCTGGACTCAATGGGTTTCAAGTCTCCTTGGGCTGACAAATACAGTAAGTCACAAATATTTCTGATGCTGTATACTAACTACAGCCCAAGGCAATGAATCTTATATGGAGGGAATTTGTCGCAGTAGATTTGAAAGAATTTAGGAATGTTTCCATATCTCTTGGTTACTACATTCCCTGAAAGACTTAGTTCATTTTGATTCAAACTGATGAAGTGCATGAAGTATGGATTTTGCTAAGTCCCTTTTCAACAAAAGTGAGGGACTATTTAATATTTTTCAAGGGTTTGGAGTTCTCCCCAAGGCGATAAATTCTTTGTTGAGAATGTGATTTAGATGTGTGTTTACTGTTGTTCAACTGCTTCCTGTACGTATTAAGGAAAACTTAACATTTATTTGAATTTTTACAAGCTGAAATGTCTGCTTTCTTGTGGACAATAGTAGAGTGAATCACAAATTTCAATTAGCAATATCTTTAATGGTGGTCTTTAAAAATCATAGTAGTGATACATCTGACAAAAGTGGCCAAGTAAAAACATGCTCTCCGACAACCTGTACAAATAAAACTAAATTAATTTCTGCATCCTTAGATGCTGGAAGAAGATGAACCAACACAGAGCATTTTATTGTTTAACTTCTCAGAACAGCGGATTATTTTGTGTACATTGGGATTCTTCTGCATTGTTTGCCCCACAATAATGTAATGCAAGCTTTAACATTGCGCTCATTACTGTTTGAGTATTGCACCTCAGCCCTTCTTAGTGACATAATTGAACATAAGACTGGGAGATGATAAGATGAAGCAAAAGAACATTTTTCAATTGCCGAAATTCAGAGAGCTGATCTGGGTATTTTCTTATAACATATTCTTGTGGAAGGTGACTAAATAAGGTGAAAATTTGCATGACCTCTTTGCCTTCCATTACTCTCCACAACACTAAAGTAATTATAACAAAACTTTAGGAACCACCTCATTGGCATCAATTGCCACTTCAAACATCCAAACTGCTTTCTTTCTACTTGATTCTAGTGATTTGTTGTTTTTAGCTCTTTTGACTGAGACTGGAAATGGTATCATATGAGCTACAAAAACAGGGAAAGCACTGCAGAGGTTTTTGGCAACTTCTTTGGCTGACATCACAGGACCCTCAGCTTCACCGATTTCATTTTTAGCTCAAACCGATTAGTGTTTGTGAAGAGTCATGATTGTGGATTCATGGTGAAAGGAACAACTGTGTTCTATACCATTATGAAACTCAACTGCCCTCTGCCAGTAAGTCTGCCCTTCACTTGTACCTGCATACCTTCTCACTGAAGGAAGTCTCATAACTGTTGGGATCCACGTTCAAAGGGATTTTAAGGCATTCTGAATCAGTCGAGTCAATCAAAGACACTGCTGTTGTTTACATGCTCCACAGCAATCTCTTTAATAGGTTGACTGAAAGTTCAACATTCCGTTCATCATTTTGTGATAAATAGTACTACTATTAACTTTTCCAGCCTTGATTATCCATATGGTATTCTTAGAATTTGTGATTTTCTTTGTTATGGGATTTTGTTATGACAGTCTCTGGAGAGAAAGCTTTTGAAGGTGTTCTCCATATGCACCTCACACTGAATGTGTAATGTCTGAGTTTATGCCTGATCTCAACCAAAATTAACATTATAATCATGATTTAAACTTTGAACATGCATCCCTGATGTTGGACTGAATCATATGCTCTTTGCAGATATGAGAAGTTTGAACATTTTTGTCAAGCTTGTTTTTGCTTTATAACATAATGCCAAGAATTGATGAAACAATATATTGAAATGCAAGCAACAAAATGTCTCTATTTTCTATTGTGGACGATAATTGATTACAGCCCTAATGACAGCTAAGCAGATACACGTATTATGCATTTCGAGATTTTCTCTAGAATCAGCTGAAACAAGGAATAATGCAGAGAAGATGGAACAAAATATAAATACTATAAAGCGAAAGCAATGAATACTTACCGGTGAGACTGCCGTACTGTCCTGTCATCAAATCATCAACATCCTTCTAACGACAGATGAATAAAGTTCGGCAAGAAACCCACAACATGTGAGTTTTAATTATTACTAAATAAAGGCTGCAACCCTATAAAACCAAAAAAGAGAATAAATGGAAGAAGTTTCTTCTGGTCCTGCTCATCAGGAAGATGTGCAGTGTGTGCCCTGTCTTCTTGCGACTGAAATACTGAGCAAGCAGAATTCTGCAGGCTGCAAAAGCCAGCTCTGCAAATGCCTGTTACGCCTGTGCAGAGGCTTCTTAAAGCCGCACCGTTAAAGATATGCTGACAGCCCAGAAGCACTTAGTCACACATTCTTTTTTAATAATAGTCTCTTTTAGTATGACTTAGATACAAAATGTAGTGACAGAGTTAGGTCAGGTGTATGTAAAGACCGTCATTTAATAACGAAAATTACAGTCAGTAAAATTGGAACAGTTCGACATTTTTTGTTGCATTTGCTTAATCCAGAATAAATTAAATCCTATCATAGCTGCACTTCTCACATACCCACATAAGAGTATGAATGGCACAAAAGAGTCACAGTGTATTCAAGTGAAAATGTGCCCTTCTGATACAATGTGCGATTTACATATAAATAACAACTTAACATGCACTCATTTCTGAACATGTAGTACAAATAAATTTGATTTAACTTCACTGCACATGAATTGTCAAAACAAAACTAAAGGAGTTCAGCAGACAACAACTGGTAACCAGTGCATGGATGAGATCTGGTCACAGAGATTGGCTTGCACCTTTTGAGAACCCGACATCCCAGGACTTACCTTGTAGGTAGTCCCGTTGTTGAGTGGTAGTACAAGCCTAAACCAGTGGCAGCAATGCCCATCCTGCTGCATACACTACCAGCTTCCCTGCAATCCACTGCTAGATTCCGGTTGGACTACAATAGAGCAACATGAACTTCCACTGGCGTCCCACCTCTCAGCTTCACCAGGCTAAAAATAGCCTAGACCTAAACAAAGGAATGGGAGAAGTCAGCTCCCAGAAGAAAGGGAAATAAATATTTTACAATTTATCTTACACTGCGTGCTTGAATGTTCTCTGTTTTCTTTTAGCGTGTGTTTGTGTGTGTGTGTATGTTTTATTATTTTCGCTTCAAAGAGCAGTTAGTTTTAATGTTTTTACATTAACATGAGAGTTTGACTGTTTGTGAAGGTCAAAGGCATTGGTGGTGATCAAGGCCATTCAGTGAATGCAGCCATCTTGTTTCTCTCAGGCAGCCCCTTTGCTGTACTCTGGGGTTCTTTGAGAGTGACTACACCCCAGAATATACTGGAACAAGCAGCATAGCGCAGGGGCTCAGTACAGGCAAAGGCCAACCATGCAATTGTAGAGCATGAATATAACCCATTGCTTTGGACTGACAAGAAAAAGAAAGGTTTGAACCTCGTGCTGTTTTTCATTCAGATTGATTTCGTTCTCTCAGTTGAGATTACAGAGGAGTTGGCCAAAGTTGATTGGAAGGGGACACCAGTGGGAACTACAGCAGAAGAGCAATGCCTGGAGTTTCTGGGAGCAATTCAGAAAGCACAGGATACAATCATCCCAAAAATGAAGAAGTATTCTAAAGGAAGAATGAAACAACTGTGGTTGACAAAAGAAGTCAAGGACAACACAAAAGCAAAAGAGAGCTTTATAATATAACAAAAATTATTGTGAAAGTAAAGGATTGAGAAGCTATTAAAAACCCACAGAAGGCAACTAAAAAAGCCATAAAAAGAGAAAAGATGAAATTCGAAGATAAGTTAGAAATGGTATAAAAGATGATGCAAAAGGTATTTTCAGATATAAAGTATAAAGATCAAAAGAGAGATGAAAGTGGATATCAGATCACTGAGAAAAGTGCTGGGGAGGTAATAATGGGGACAAAGAAAGGGTGGGTGAATTTAATAAGTATTTTGCATTAGTCTTCACTGTGGAAGATACTTGCAAAGTGACAGAAGTGAGAGAGTGTCAGTGAAGAGGTGAGTGTCATTGCTGTCACTAGGGAGAAGGTGCTTGGGAAGCTGAAAAGTTTGAAGGTAGATAATCCACCTGGAGGAGATGGACTACACCCCAGGGTTCTGAAAGAGGTAGCTGACAAGATTGTGAAGACATTAGTTCAAAGGTTCAAAGCTCCATTTTATTGTCAAAGCATACATGTACAATACAACTCTGATATTTATCTTCTCCAGATAGCCATAAAATACAGAAAAAGCATGGGAGTCATTGAAAGAAAAGACATCAACTCCTCCCCCCACAAAAAAGGAAAAAGAAACAAAAGTTGCAAACCCCAATCCACTCAACCCCTCCCTCACACAAAAAATAACGGCAGCTAGAACATCAAACCCCAAACCCCCAACCCCCTCCTTCGCAAAAAGAAGTGACAACAACATCAAACCCACAACACACTCCCTTGAAAAAAAGAACATTAGTAATGGTCTTTCAAGAATCACTAGATTTTGGAATAGTGCTGGAGGAATGGAAAATGGCAAATGACCAAAAAAGGAAATTATAGGCCAGTTAGCCTGACTTCAGTGGTTGGAAAGATATTGGAGTCCATTTTAAAGGGTAAAGTTTTGTGGTACTTGGGGGCACATGACAAAATAGGCTTAACATACATAGAACATAGAACATAGAATAATACAGCATAGTACAGGCCCTTTGGCCCACATTGTTGTGCCAACCCTCAAACCCTGCCTCCCATATAACCCCCACCTTAAATTCCTCCATATACCTATCTAGTAGTCTCTCAAATATCACTAGTGTATCTGCCTCCACCACTGACTCAGGCAGTGCATTCCACGCATCAACCACTCTCTGAGTAAAAAACCTTCCTCTAATATCCCCTTGAACTTTCCACCACTTACCTTAAAGCCATGTCCTCTTGTACTGAGCAGTGGTGCCCTGAGGAAGAGGTGCTGGCTATCCACTCTATTAATCCAGCATGGTTTCCTTAAAGGAAATTCTTCAAAATTTCTGACAAAGCTTTTGGAATTCTTTGAGGAAATAGCAAGTAGGATAGACAAAAGAGAGTTGGTGGATATTGTTTATTTGGATGTTCAGAAGGCCTTTCACAAGGTGCCACACATGGCAAGATAAGATCCCATGATATTATTGGAAAGATACTAACATGGATAGAAGATTGGCTGTCTGGCAGAAGGTGAAGAGTGTGAATAAAGGGGGCCTTTCCTGGTTGGCTGCCAGTGATTAGTGGTGTTTGGCAGGGGATGGTGTTGGGACAGCTTCTTTTCACATTATATGTTAATAATTTGGATGAAGGAATTGATGGCCTCGTGGCAAAGTTTGCGGACTTGGCCAAAAAGAAGGTGGAAAGGCAGGTGATGTTGAGGAAGACATTTTGGGAGAATGGGCAAAGAAGTGGCAGATGGAACATAGTGTATGGAAGTGCATGGTCCTGCACTTAGGTAGAAGAAATAAAGGTATGGACTATAGTCTAAATGGGGAAAAATTCAAAAACAAAGAGTCAAAGGGAATTATGAGTCCTCATGCAGGATTCCCTAAAGGTTAACTTGTGGGTTGAGTCAGTGGTAAGGAAGGCATATGCAATGTTAGCATTCATTTTAAGAGGACTAGAATACAAAAGCAAGGATGCTTTAGAAGGTATTGGCCAGACCACACTTGGAATATCGTGAGCAGTTTTATGTCCCCTATCTAAAGAAAGATGTGCTGGCATTTGAGAGGGTTCAGAGGAGGTTCACAAGAATTATCTCAGAAGTGAAAGAGTCAGTGTATGAGGAGCGTTTGATGACTCTGGGCCTGTACTCATTGGAATTTAAAAGAATGAGAGGTGGATCTCATTGAAACCTATGGAATATATGAAAGGCATTGACAGAGTGGACGTGGAGAGGATGTTTGCTATAGTAGAGGAGTCAAGGATCAGAGGGCACAGCCTCAGGATAAAGGTGCATCTATTTAGGACAGAGATGAGGATAAATTTCTTTAGCCAGAGGGTGGTGAATCAGAAGATTGTGAATCTGTGGAATTCTTTGCCACAAAGAATTTGCAGGTGAAGTCATTGGGTATATTTAGAAACATAGAAACAGAAAACCTACAGCACAATACAGGCCCTTCGGCCCACAAAGCTGTGCCGAACATGTCCATACCTTAGAAATTACCTATGGTTACCCATAGCCTTCTATTTTTCTAAGCTCCATGTACCTATTCAGGAGTCTCTTAAAAGACCCTATCGTATCTGCTTCCACCACCGTCGCCGGCAACACATTCCACGCACTCACCATTCTCTGCGTAAAAAAACTTATCCCTAACATCTCCTCTGTACCTACTTCCAAGCACCTTAAAACTGTATCCTCTCGTACTAGCCATTACAGCCCTGGGAAAAAGCCTCTCATTATCTTATACACCTCTATCAGGTCACCTCTCATCCTTCATTGCTCAAAGGAGAAAAGGCTGAGTTCACTCAACCTACCATGCTCCCCAATCCAGGCAACATCCTTGTAAATCTCCTCCGCACCCTTTCTATGGTTTCCACATTCTTCCTGTAGTGAGGTGACCAGAACTGAGCACAGTATTCCAAGTGGGGTCTGACCAGGGTCCTATATAACTGCAACATTACCTCTCGGCTCTAAGCTCAATCCCACGATTGACGAAGGCCAATGCACCGTATGCTTTCTTAAACACAAGTCAACCTGCATAGCAGCTTTGAATATCCTATAGACTCAGACCCCAAGATCCCTCCGATCCTCCACACTGCCAAGAGTCTTACCATTAATGCTATATTCTGCCATCATATTTGACCTACCAAAATGAATCACCTCACACTTATCTGGGTTGAACTCCATCTGCCTCTTCTCAGCCCAGTTTTGCATCCTATCAATGTCCCGCTGTAATCTCTGACAGCCCTCCACACTATCCACAGCACCCCCAACCTTTGTGTCATCAGCAAATTTACTAACCCATCCCTCCACTTCCTCATCCAGGTCATTTATAAAAATCACAAAGAGTGGGGGTCCCAGAACAGACCCCTGAGGCACACCACTGGTCACCAACCTCCATGCAGAATATGACCTGTCTACAACCACTCTTTACCTTCTGTGGGCAAGCCAGTTCTGGATCCACAAAGCAATGTCCCCTTGGATCCTATGCCTCCTTACTTTTTCAATAAGCCTGCCATGGGGTACCTGATCAAATGCCTTGCTGAAATCCATATACACTACATTTACTGCTCTACCTTCATCAATGTGTTTAGTCACATCCTCAAAAAATTCAATCAGGCTCGTAAGGCACGACCTGCCTTTGACAAAGCCATGCTGACTATTCCTAATCATATTATGCCTCTCCAAATGTTCATAATTCCTGCATCTCAGTATCTTCTCCATCAACTTACCAACCATTGAAGTAAGACTCACTGGTCTATAATTTCCTGGGCTATATCTATGCCCTTTCTTGAATAAGGGAACAACATCCACGACCCTCCAATCCTCCGGAACCTCTCCCGTCTCCATTGATGATGCAAAGATCATAAGCAGAGGCTCAGCAATCTCCTCTCTTGCCTCCCTCAACAGTTAGGGTACATCTCGTCCTGTCCGGGTGACTTATCCAACTTGTTGCTTTCCAAAAGCTTCAGCACATCCTCTTCCTTAATATCTAGATGCTCAAGCTTTTCAGTCTGCTGTAAGTCATCCCTATAATCTCCAAGATCCTTTTTCATAGTGAATACTGAAGCAAAGTATTCATTAAGTACCTCTGCTACCTCCACTGGCTCCATACACACTTTCCCACTGTCACACTTGATCTAAGGAGGAGGTTGATAGGTCCTTGATTAATCAGGACATCAAAGATTATGGGGAGAAGGCAGAAGAATGGTGTTGAGAGGAATAATAGATTAGCCATGATGAAATGGTGGAGCAGACTTGATGGGCCAAATGGCCTAATTTCTCTCCTATGTCTTATGGTCTTATAGCTAAAGATTAAAATAATCCTCATTTACTCTATTAGATGACACCATCTCATAGCAGTAATAAGTTAATATGTTAACTCTATTTTAGACATTATGTTTGCACCACCATGAGAGAAACATATCATATCTTATTGTTCCTTCCTTCCATTGTCAGAGATTTCCTTTCATTTCATATATTTTTCCTTTTCCCTGTTTTGGTCATTCTCAGTACTGTAGTGACTTATTTCCATAAACTTACTGTTGTTTGGATCTTTGAGTTTAGTGACAATACTATTGCTGGCTCAGTTATTGAAGGATATAGTATTTTTCTACTTACGCTTCATAATTTTGAAAGTCTTTCACTAATTCTCATCAATCTTCTTCACTCAAGTGGAAGCAGTCTCAGGTATGTACTTTTACTGAGCAAATTTGGGGTTTGATTTCTTGAGTGACCTGCAATGCATAATTCCTATAGAGGCCTGGCAGCCTGCCACTTTGGAGTGCTCAAATACCCCCCAGAAATAGCTATTAGATTCCATGAACACAGCAGTCAAGGGCTGGTACTGTTTAAAATTTGATATTCCAGTAGGTATTCCACTTCTATTGTAATGTGCTGTAACTAGTAAAATTTGCAGGGACAATTGAATCTTCCAAATAATAATTACATTTTTGCTTGCACACTTTAATGTAATGAACATATTAAGTGGTGCATTTCTGACAATTCCATTAAATCCAGCCAAAGTCTGTACTTAGCAATTGATTCTATGTATCATCACACTCAGATCCAACCATTGTTTTGTCAAGGTTTATCTGTATTAATTTGCTTTTGTACACTATCACACGTTCTATGAACCGGATATTTTCCGAACAGCCATACCAGCTCCCTCTCCTTCCTATCAAATGTCTTTTGGAACTCTGCATGCATGTTGACTACTTTCTCAGACTTCTCCATTACTCTATCAGACAAATTTTTTCTTAATCCTATCTGGCCACACCTCTCATCTGACAAATCTTCCATTGATGTGTTTACAATAACAACCCCGATTTATGTTACCTGCTAATCTTTCACATTCATTCTCCTTAGGCCTCTTATTTCAAACTAGCAAATTATTCACAGCACAGAAACAGACCAGAGGTCTGTGTTAGCTCACTTCAGCACCTTTCGTGCTCTGTTCAATCCGCTAATGAACTGTACACATGCCTATACCTTCTCAACTCTTTCATTTTGGTCTGTATGTAGTCAACTGCAGAGCTCCATCTTTGCTTTCTGTTCCCACTGCCCCCATTACCAATGCATCACTGCCTTTCTCCGCTCCTCATTTTTATTGAATATTATTTTTAAATTAATATATGCAACAGCACTCCTTGTTGGACTTTTTCATGGGCTCTTTCTTTTAATAGCTTTAACATTGTTGTTTGCGAAATTTACTTTAAGCCAAAAGTGCTCTGTTAAATAGTGGGAAAATGAAATAGTTACTCAATTAAGTAAATGCTGGCTTATCCTCATCAATAAATGCCATTGCTAAAAATGAAGGTTACAGAGAAATATTAACTCTGATTCCTTTTGCATCAATGCTGCCTAATCTGCCTATATCTTGAGATTTCTGTTTTTATTTTAGATTTGTAGCATCATTAATTTTTCCTTCTATCTAATTTGAATCCTTTGGATTTGACTATGACCAAAGAAATGAACCATTTACTGTAATCCCTTTAGGAATCAGAAAAGATGAGACATAGTCTACATAATTTCACAATGTAGAGGAGATTTTACAATAAAATCAGCATAATCTAACATTCATGGGCAAATATCTTTTCAAGTTCCATTCCATTTATAGTTTGCCTAATCTCTTATTAGTAAGGTCAGATTCACCTTACAAGCGGTTGCTTTCCTATGGAGACTGTTCATATTGTAATTTTCTGTAATGCAAACCCCATTTTACATTGAAACCTATATCATAAGATGCATTCTCATGGAATGCTTTTGTCTCATATTAAGCCATTTCTATGGGAATGACAAAGTGTCCTAACTCCATTATTTAGCAGCTGAGGCCAACACTAGACTCAGGAATGGGTAAGGCTTGCAGATAAGGTGACAGCCGGGAAAGGGGATAGGATCTGACGACTGAGGCTCACGTGAGAAAGGTGTGCAGAAGAAGCTCAGGGGACATTTGGTTAAAGTGTGGTGACTTAATGGAGGTGGAGTAAAGATCAAGACATTACTCTCATGAGCTGTCCGTTGTTACAGCAATTCCCCATAAAGCAACATGTCAGAGAAAATGCCTCACAGATGCAGAATGTGACAGTACTGCACTCGGAGGTATCTACTCACGTGACTTTAGATTTGAGAAGGAGTGGCAAAGAAAAGGTTCAGCTGTGACTGCCGCCCAATTGACATGGTGCATCATATTCAAATCTTACTGCCCCACTGTATAGAACAATTAAAATTTGTAGTTTCTTTCTCATGTTGTTTTTATTTTCCCCCTACATAAATTCTGTAAGAGCAAATTTTATTCAGCATCTTATCCCTTTGGGAAGGGATCTGTGAATTCTGTAAGAGTGAATTTCTGTTACGCAAATGACCATTATGAGGAGGTCCCTCTGCATCCTCGGGCTGAAGTTCTTCAAGACTTTATTCTGAATGTACTAATACTGGCTCAGCCACACATGTATTGTCTCATTTTCTGTCACCACAGTTTATTATCATCATAAAGATGCATAGCATGAAAAAGTTGAACTTTGAACATTTGAACTTTGAAATAGGCCCTTTGGCCCTTCTTGTCTATGCTGACCATGATTCCTATCCATGTTGATCACATTAGCCTGCATTGTACTGTATTCCTCTACCTCCTTCCTATTTAAGTGCCTTTTAAACATTGTGATTGTATTTCCTTCTACCACCACCCTGGCCTGTAAGCACCACCTTTTGTGTGAAAAATCTGCCCCTCATATCTCTTTTAAATATCTCCCCTCTCCTGGTTAGTAATTTTGCAGATGACACAAAAATTGGTAGAGTTGTAGATAGTGAGGAAGATTGTCAAAAGATAGAGCAAGATATACATCAGTATGAGACTCGGATAAAGAAATGACAGGTGCAATTTAATCCAGGCAAGTGTGACATTGGAAGGTCAAATGCAAGAGGGAAGTAAATGGCAGAACACTTAGGAGCATTGATGTATAAGGGAATCTTGGGGTGCAAGTTCATTGCTCCCTGGAAGTGGACAGAAGAGACACTGTATGCTTACTGATGGAGGGAGGATAAGATAGCGGCACGACGCAGCATACGTAGCCTCTCTGGTGTAATGATATTGTATTTGTTAAATAGGGGCCATGCACAATTCTGATTTGATGGAGACAGCCTTGAGAAGCATGGAGGAACATCTGGAGAAACTTCTGAAATGCCCGGTTCGCTGCCTCTGCTACTGTGCAATCAAGAACCTCCAGAGGGAAGGCCCCAAATCCTCGGCTTTGCCTGCTGCTGGTGGCTGGGGCTGGAGTCGAAGCGCTTGGTAGAGATGGTGCTCGGTGCTCGGTGTCGGAGGGCTGGTCGGAGGCTCGAAGTTTTCGGATGACTCAGAGTCGGAATGTGTTCGGGCATGGCAGGGAGAGTTTTCTTTCTTCTCCCGTCTACGTGAGATGTGGGACTTTCGAGAGACTTTGAACTTTTTTTACCATGCCCATGGCCTGTTCTTCATCAAGTTACGGTATTGCTTGCACTGTTGTAACTATATGTTATAATTACGTGGTTTTTCTCAGTTTTTCAGTCTTGCTCTGAATGGTGTTTCTGTGATATCACACCGGAGGAATATTGTATCATTTCTTAATGCATGCATTACTAAATAACAATAAAGGAGGACTGAGTGTCCTCATAGTCTAATCTCCGATTAGAGCATTGAGTAAAAAGCTGGGATCTAATGCAGACAAGTGTGAGGTGTTGCACTTTGGGAGGACTAACCAGGGTAGGTCTTACACAGTTAACAGTAAAGCACTGTGGTGTGTGGTAGAACAAGGGATCTGGGAATACAGATCCATAATCCATTGAAAGTGGTGTCACAGGTGGATAAGGTTGTAAAGAAAGCTCCTGGCACGTTGGCCTTCATCGATCAAAGTATTGAGTACAGAAGTTGGGATGCTATGTTGAAGTTGTATAAGGCATTGGTGAGGCCTAACTTGGAGGATTGTTTCCAGTTCTAGTCACCTACCTCCAGTAAGTATGTAAATAAGACTGAAGGAGTATAGAGAAAATTTACAAGGATGTTGCTAGAAATGGAGGACCTAAGTTATAGGGAAAGATTGAATAGATTAGAACTTTATTCCCTAGAATGCAGAAGACTGAGGGGAGATTTGATAGAGGTATAAAAATTATGAGTGGTAAATGCAAGCAGGCTTTTTCCACTGAGGTTGTGTGAGACTTCAACTAGAGATCATGGATTAAGGGTGAAAAGGCAAATGTTTAAGGGGAACGTGAGAGGAAACTTCTTCACTCAGAGGGTGGTAGAAGTACGAAATGAGCTGCTAGCCCAAGTGGTGGATGCGATTTAGATTTCAACATTTAAGAGAAGTTTGGATAGGTACATGGATAGGAGGGAAATGGAGGGCTATAGTCTGGGTGCAGATCCATGGGACGAGGCAGTTTAAGTGACTCAGCATGGACTAGATGGGCTGAAGGGCTTGTTTCTTCTGAGTCTTCTTTGTCATCTTCTGATTGCCACAGTAGAGGAAGGATGTGGAGGCTTGGGTGAGTATACCAGGATGTTATCTATATTGGAACTGGGAAGAAGCTCTTCCCCAAGAATTGAAGAAAACAGGTTTCTTTTTGCAGTTCTGATGAATGGAACTTAGTCCAAATCATCAATTCACTTTCCCTCTCCATTATTGCTGACCCGACCTAATGAGTGCTTCCAAGATCTTCTTCCTTTGCGTCAGATTTACAGCAACTGTAGTTATTTTCTCTAGCTGTCCAGTTGATGGGTAACTGAACTACGACACCACTGTGTAAGGAATTAGGTGCTGCTTACCTTACAGAACAGTTCTGGAACTTAAGGGAGGATGCAACATGTAAGAAGTATATGTGCATTATGAGCTAAATAAGAGTTCCAAATCTTCAGTTGGTTCAGAGGGTTTTTTTGTAGTTTTCCAGATTTCTGCTACATGCTTTATAAAGTGTGTTCATGAATGACACAGCCAAATTGTTACATAATACAACAATAATGGACTTGTGATATATGTTAGTAATTACTGTGCATCAGTTAGACTACAATTTATTCAAAATCATCCACATGTAGAGCTTGGTCAACTGTAATGTTCAAAGTCACCATTTTCCTCCCAAGCGTGACACTCTTCAAACACTTATGATGCAAAATCCTCTTGTACTGTATCACATTATGTAAAAAAGGCTTTGGAATCAGAAACAGAATGGAGTTTAATATCACTAGCATATGTCCAGAAATTGTTATTTTACAGCATCATTACCTGCTCCGCTATTTCATCACACTCATCTATTTCCCTTTCAACCCATTCTCCTGCCTTCTTCCTGTAACCTTTCGTGCCCTGACTGATCAAGAACCGATCAACCTCCACCTTAAATACACACAATGACTTGGCCTTCACAGTCGCCTGTGGCAATGAATTCACCAACCTCTGGCTGAAGGAATTCCTCCTCATCTCTGTTCTAAACAGACGTCCCTCTATTCTGAGGCTGTGCCCTCTGGTTGTGGACTCTCTCATCCCACCATAGGAAATATCCTCTCCATGTCCACTCTATCTAGGCCTTTTACTATTTGATAGATTTCAATGAGTCACCCTCTCATTCTTCCAAATTCTAGCGAGTAAAGACCCAGAGTCATCAATTGTTCCATGTACAATAAGCTTTTCATTCCTGGAATCATTCTCGTGAACCTCCTCTGTACCTACTCCAGTATCAGCATATCTTTTCTCAAATAAGGGGCTCAAAACTGCTCACAATACTCCAAGCGAGGCCTTACCAGTGTCTCAGCATTACATCCTTGCTTTTATATTCTAACTATATTCTAGCTCTCTTGTAAAGAATGTTAATGTTGTATTTGCCTTCCTCACCACCAACTCAACCTGCAAATGAACCTTTAGGGAATCCAGCTCTAGCAAACCTGCCTGCAAGGATGTTCATCCCCTCAGGTTCCGATGTAAACAATAAATGGCAGCTTGATGTAGGTATTACTATTGTTCAGGTGATTCAAGTAGAGAGCCAGTGAGATTGTATCCACTGTTGACCTATTGTGGCGAAACGCGAATTGCAGCGGGGCCAGGTCCTTGCATAAGCAGGAGTTCATGACCAACTTCTCAAAGCGTTTGATCACAGTAGATGTGAGTGCCACTGGGTGATAGTCATTGAGGCAGCTCACCCTGCTCTTCTTGACCACTGGTATGATTGTTGCCCTTTTAATGCAGGCAGGAACCCCCAACCACAGCAGTGAGAGATTCAAGATGCCTTTGGACACGCCTGTCAGTCGTTTGGCGCAGATTTTCCAAGCCTTACCATGTATGTCATCAGGGCCGAATGCCTTGTAAGAGTTCACCTTCTTGAAAGATGTTCTGATATTGGCCTCCAAGAACAGAGGCTGCAGATACTGTAGGGGTTCGCCCAACTGTAGTTTTATTCTTCCTTCCAAACTGCTCATAAAACACATTGAAAGTCTTCCTGAATACATTTCCAGAATAATGAATTAGTGTCTTCTGAGGCTATTTTTTTTAGTCCTCTGTCCAATCTGGTCAGTGCTAGTCTATATCATGCTACAAATCATGCTTAGAATAGCTTTTCAAGACTTGGCAGCATGCACTCTCATAAATGAAAATGAATGTCTCTTTTCGATTTTGTGTCTATTATACTAATAAAATATGCCCCAGTATTTGCATCAGACATTGATTATCAATAAAGTATTTTTCAGTTATCTGGCTATTTCAATTGTTTTGACAAAATTGTGCAAATTACATTATATCAATGAATTTAGGACACCACTCTCAGAAGAATATTTTAAATTATAGTCATGTAATTATCTTCACTTGTGGAAAGTCTCAAATAGATTTATTCCTATCAGCATTAAATCTTCACATGGTAGGATTTTTGTCATAGCAACCAAACCCTGGAACAAAGGACAGGAGATTTTATCAGTATTAAACAGAGAAGTAGTCTTTACATCTTATCATTTTCCACATAATACAGTTCCTACATTTTCACCACTGTGAAAGGAAAATCATTGAACTAAATAAAAATGTCAATAATCCATTTGCCCACTAGCTTTGGGTGCACACTTCAGAAAGTCATCCATTTTAACGACGTATAGATCTCACCTACTGTTCAGGCAAGTTGTTGAAAGCTCAGCAGAATGACTGGCCACATTTTTACAGGTGAGAAGAAAATCGTTACTTAGTTGGAGACTTTGCATCACCATTAAATTCATTATTTCCTCAGACTCCCATTCCTCTTCACCTGTGCTCCTTGGATAACCTTTTGGCTCCAAATTTTTTAGTTTTCAGGAGAGGTGAAGAAGGGAATGCACTAAGATCTAAATGGTACCCTGTTGTATCTTAATATGTCCATACTAATGGCAGAAAATCATGAGAGAGTTGAAAACTTTGCCTCAAAACACCTAAAATTAAAACTGAAAATGCTCAGTCACTCTGCAGGTCTATGAAAGAGAAGCTGTCAGCATGTCAAATCTGATACTTCTTGTCCCACCAAAAACTCTGTTTCCATAGATTCTGAGTGTTTCTAGCATTTTCACCTCCTTTGCAATAAGCGTTGCAGATCGGATAACGGCAACAAGATTTGTATTTTTATAATGTTTCCGATGCAAAGAATGACTCAAGGAACTGAGTTAGATTATCACAAAACAAAAACTTTTCACCCAGTTGCCTTGGAGTTTGAGGAGAAAAGACCAAATTTCCTCAAATAGGATCATTTTAGCAGCATTTCAAAGGAAAGAGAGAGAGATAAAAATAGAGAGTGACAGAGAGATGAAAAGAGAGAGAGAGCGAGACAGTTCTGGCCTCTAGAGGTGCAGTTTCTTTTGTATGCAGTTTGTTTTGTATGAACATCACTTCCTGTACAAAAGCTGTTTTTTTTATATCATTTCCTGCACAGATTAATTTAGATTTCAACTTGAAACACACAATGGAAAGACATCCATCTCCATCCCCTCTTAGTTTGTCCTTGAAACAATATTTGTGTGTCTTAAGTTTAATTATTATTGGTAAATACTTAGTGAATATATTTTGAACTAAGTATTATGTTTATCGCTTCTCATTATTAAGATATCATTGTTCTATGTACTCACTCTTCCTACATGCCATAGTTATGGAGTGCTGCATGTGTGTGTTATCCTGGTTAACACTGATGGCAAGAATAATTCACAGTATTGGTATATTCAGGCATGCAATGATTTTGTATTGAATTTAATACATATTTTACTTAAACGTTCTACAGTTTCACCAAGATCTCAGTAAAAACCCTGAAGGAAGCTCCCATCCGGGGTGATTTCTGAGGTGGTGGTTAACTCACTGCATAGCTTTGTATAAAGCTATATAGTGCCCTGCACTGCGAGGGCAGTGGAGTGAAAAGACAACTCAACTTCAAAGGCGTCACTGGTGGACTGCTGACGCATCTGAATGTCAGCTTTCAACCCGAGCAACATCGATTGCCAATACCTGGAAGTCAGGTCAGAATGTGGCACATCGATCACGACATCGTGATACTCAAACGAATCCACAGTTAGCACAGCTGCAGCGTGAGCTCACACCAGAACGGAAGCAGCAAGAATGAAAACGACTTATGCAAAACACAAAGTTAAGATGCACATGGAGAAAGCTCATATAGGCCTGGAGAAAGCTCGTGTAGTCATGGAGAGAACGCATATAGTCATAAGGAGAATGAGTGTAGAGGCTACGATAAGTGCGCTAAGACAAGAGCATGAAGCTGAAGATGCCTCAGCAGAGACAAATGCGCCTGAAGCAACAGCTGACTTCGACAATAGTCAATCTACAACCATAATCGGTCATGCTTTACTGTCATAACTGCTAATGCATCTCACTAAAGGACATGTCCAATTTGGCTATGAAAAAGAGAGTGCACCAGCTCTACAAGGAGAAACTATCCACTCCACATAGCCAACGTGCCTTTCACAGAGTTCAAGTATTGACAGTCAATGTCCAAGTTCACTTGGACACTTGTGGATGTGATGTCCTATCCCAAAACAAAGAGAAATGTGC
Source organism: Mobula hypostoma (assembly GCF_963921235.1). NCBI lineage: Eukaryota > Metazoa > Chordata > Chondrichthyes > Myliobatiformes > Myliobatidae > Mobula > Mobula hypostoma. The sequence continues at coordinate 71,345,667 of NC_086102.1, read as the reverse complement.
AGTGGCAGCAGTGTTCTTCTCTTCAGGATCTTAAAACCTTGAAAATTGCAAAAACCTACACAACAATTTCACTCTCTACAGCTTAGCAGAAATAGGTCTACATCTTCTGTGATGCATCGACCAAAGCCATTGCTAGTATTGCATACCTGAAGGTCATAGACACTGCTGGATATAGTGAAGTTGGATTCATCCTGGGCAAGCTTGCTGCCAAAGCAGATCTCACTATACCAAAGCTTAAACTTGGTGCTGCTGCTCTAGCAGGCGAAATGACAGAGATCATAACTGAAGAGCTAGACACAGAACTAGATGATATCAAGTTCCTTACCACAGCAAGGATGAGCACAGTTATATATTTAATGAAACAAGAAAATTCTATGTTTACATACATAAGAGGGTCAAGTGCATCAGACGATCAACCTACAAGAGCTAATGGAAATATTTTCCTACTGATCTCAGCCCAACTGATCACGCTATAAGCGGGCTCCAAGCTCATCAGCTCACCCTCTCCTCATAGTTAGCAGGCCCAGCATTTCTGGCTGACTTCAACAAGAACATAGTCAGCGGGAAGTCTTTAACATAGATGTCCTCTAGTCTCAACTAACATCACTCATGTATCACCGCTCCAAACTGGTGGTGCAGTCTTTCAGCATTTTTCAGGCTGGAAGTCACTTACCAGAGCAACTGCCTGGCTCTCACATATTGCTCATTCCTTTACAGGAGTAGCCAAAGACACGCTTTGCAGCGTTTGGCACATTCGTAAGCAACCTCTCAGTGCAGAGTAACTGAATCAGGCAAAGGTTATATTCCTACTTCTTGTTTGACGGCAGGCGTCTGCAAAGGGAGTGTAGTGCCTAACAAAGCAGGGCCCTCTCCCAAAACAAAGTCCACTTAGCAAACTCTGCCCCTCTCTTGACTCTGAAGGGGTAGTGCGAGTGGGGGGATGTATGAAGAAGGCAAAACTTACTTCAGAGGAAGCTCAGCCAATCATCATCCCAGGTAAGCATTATGTAACCCCTCTGCTCATTAGACATTACCACGAACAAGTGTGTCATCAAGGCCGACACTTGACTGAAGGAGCCATAAGAGCAGCAGATTTAAAGATTGTTGCAGGAAAGTGAAGAATCAGTAGCCTAATCTACAGTTGTGTGACATGTCGTAAGTTGTGGGGTAGGCAGCAGGAGCAGAAGATGGCAGACTTGCCAGCAGGTCGCTCGAGCACTGACTCTGCATTTACGCACGGCACAGCTTTGTACTGTTTATGCACATTGCAAGGGCTGTGGAGACACAGATAGTCATATAGACTGAGAAAGAGAGAGGGGGGATTTAAATAAGGATGTTACACTCAAGGAAACTTAAAGGGAAATTGAATTGTGGCAGATGTTGAAGAACTAAGTCTGACCTCAAATACTGACAAGTAGCCAAGGCTTGATGGATGACACTACAGAAGTCTAAGGGTCGAAGACCGCCCAGAAGCAATATTATCCAAATTCCACATCGGAGTGTTTGTGGTTTGCATGTCTGGTTTCAACTGTAACCCTTGGCCGGTGAAAAATTCCTCTTTTCACCCACAGAAGTATTCTGAAGTGTGGCAGGCAATGCAGCCTTGAAATTGGCCATTCTAACTAGTGAAAAGTTCTGGACAGTAGCTCAGTGTCCTTCAAAACAAAAGCTTAGACGTAGCAGATCTGCAGATACTACACATGATGATGTGCCTGCTGGGCAACTTAGTGAATGATCTGTCCAGAGTATTTAGAGCGGGGGGGGAGGTCTCAAGATCTTAAAATATCTGGCAAAGTCCTATACCTCAAGAGCTGAGTTGGGTGTCTATCTGCCTCCAAAACCAGGAAAACCTGAGAGTTGTTGATGTACAGTAATGCAAAAGTGTAAGTCTGTTTCCTTTCTGAAAAATACACCAGAACATTTCAACACTCTATGTAAGGAAGTTTGTGACAAAGCAGGAAAGATTGGCATCCATCTGTTCACAGCATCCAAGCTGTAAAGAAGTCAAGTCCCACTTACAGATTGAAAGGAGTTAATGGTACCAACATAAAGAGAATGAGCTATGGGAATTCTAACATCAAACACCACCTTGTTGTTTTTATGCCTGCAGGAGCCATGTATCCACTTTCTGTCTGTATTATATTTTGTTGCACATATATTATGGTAATCTGTCACAAGGGTTTGGGTGTTTGTAGGAGGAAATGAGCATAGCTACATATTCGCACTTTATGTTAGTTCAGGTTAGTCTAGTTGAGAGTTGGAGCAGTCAGGAATTACATTCTTTTGTTGACTGCTAACTTCGCTTAGTTGCGTTAACTAGATCACTAATTATGTTTAACTGGGACATTATTGGAATGCTGTCTTTGCTTAATATTGCTAATATTGCTATTATTGTTGCTATTGCAACAGAGGAGCGGAAGGCAGTGTGGACAGGGCCAATGAACTTAACCTGTTCTTTAACAGATTTGACATTGTGGCCCCTGCCCATCCCCCACATGAGCCCCCTACCAACACATGTTCCACTCTCCCCTCCTACCCCTCCTCACAGTCCCCCACCCTGCTCTCATGACTATACCCCTCCCCCACACAAAACCACCACGGTGGGCTTCACAGCTGAACAGGTGAGTAGACAGCTGAAACGTCTCAACCCAAGCAAGGCTGCAGGACCGCATGGTGTCAGCACCAGGGTGCTCAAAGCCTGTGCCCCTTAGCTATGTGGAGTACTTTGCCATGTATTCAACCTGAGCCTGAGGCTCCGGAGGGTTCCTGTGCTGTGGAAGATGTCCTGCCTCGTCCCTGTTCCGAAGACGCCGCGCCCCAGCGGCCTCAATGACTACAGACCGGTGGCATTGACCTCCCACATCATGAAGACCCTGGAGAGACTTGTTCTGGAGCTGTTCCGGCCTATGGTCAGGTCACACTTAGATCCCCTCCAGTTCGCCTACCAGCCCCGACTAGGAGTTGAGGATGCCATCGTCTACCTGCTGAACCATGTCTATGCCCACCTGGACAAGCCAGCGAGCACTGTGAGGGTCATGTTTTTTGACTTCTCCAGTGCGTTCAACACCATCCGCCCTGCTCTGCTAGGGGAGAAGCTGACAGCGATGCAGGTGGATGCTTCCCTGATATCATGGATTCTTGATTACCTGACTGGCAGACCACAGTACGTGTGCTTGCAACACTGTGTGTCCGACAGAGTGATCAGCAGCACTGGGGCTCCACAGGGGACTGTCTTGTCTCCCTTTCTCTTCACCACTTACACCTCGGACTTCAACTACTGCACAGTCTGGTCATCTTCAGAAGTTTTCGGATGACTCTGCCATAGTTGGATGATCAGCAAGGGAGTTGAGGCTGAGTACAGGGCTACGGTAGGAAACTTTGTCACATGGTGTGAGCAGAATTATCTGCAGCTTAATGTGAAAAAGACTATGGAGCTGGTGGTAGACCTGAGGAGAGCTAAGGTACCGGTGACCTCTGTTTCCATCCAGGGGGTCAGTGTGGACATGGTGGAGGATTACAAATACCTGGGGATATGAATTGACAATAAACTGGACTGGTCAAAGAACACTGAGGCTGTCTACAAGAAGGGTCAGAGCCGTCTCTATTTCCTGAGGAGACTGAGGTCCTTTAACATCTGCCGGACGATGCTAAGGATGTTCTACGAGTCTGTGGTGGCCAGTGCTATCATGTTTTCTGTTGTGTGCTGGGGCAGCAGGCTGAGCGTAACAGACACCAACAGAATCAACAAACTCATTCGTAAGGCCATTGATGTTGTGGGGATGGAACTGGACTCTCTCACAGTGGTGTCTGAAAAGAGGATGCTGTCTAAGTTGCATGCCATCTTGGTCAATGTCTCCCATCCATTACATAATGTACTGGGTGGGCACAGGAGTACATTCAGCCAGAGACTCATTCCACTGAGATGCAGCACAGAGCATCATAGGAAGTCATTCCTGTCTGTGGCAATCAAACTTTACAACTCCTCCCTTGGAGGGTCAGACACCCTGAGCCGATAGGCTGGTCCTGGATTTATTTCATAATTTACTGGCATAACTTACATATTACTATTTAACTATTATGGTTCTATTACTGTTTACTATTTATGGTGCAACTGTAACAAAAACTAATTTCCCCAGGGATCAATAAAATATGACTATGACTATAAGACTGCTAATTAAAGCTAATATCAAAAACTTAGTTTTGTTAGTTTTTTTATTGCTACACGAACATTCATCTTTGCTGGTTTCACAATAAACGATCAAACGTAACTTTTTCAGTTTGGAAATTTGTTATGTGGAAGTGTTTCATACAGTGTCAATTATCCTGGCTTAGTCTCTCAGCATTTTTGCTTTGTTTTCAAGTAACTACATCTTGGCAACAAAAAAGAGTTACACCATTGAACACCAGTCCACGGCAAAGGATTGCCTCAGACCTCTTGGTGAAACTGGCGCAGCTTGCAATGAATAAATGAACTTTTGTCGACTCATGCTGTGTATTTGTGGTGTAAACACAGTTTTGAATGATCAGTGCTGCCTGTCCGTTGGGGACCATTGCTTGAACATGTAGTGTTTGCCTGAGGGTTCGTTGCTATGTTTTATTGAAGTGCTAAAATATTGCAGGTGCCAATGTTTGAACTGACGGCTGTTTGTTCTGTCTAGTTTAATTGCTGTAAATGTGTGGACAGCTTATTTGTTGCCTACATTTATTGAATCAGATATTGCTGGTGCTGTGGCTGAACAAAGAGTTAATTATGAGTCACGAAGCTAGAGAAAGTAACATAAATATATAGAAGCATGGAACTAGTGCCAATGATCCTGGAGTTGGGGCTTGCAAAAGAGAAATTGAAGTTAAAGCTAAGGCTAATCTAATGGAAAGTCTTTGAAAGGAGTATGAAACAAATGCGAACAAAAGTAAAGGTTTAATACCATCAATTAATGACCTTATGAAAATTAAAGAAAATGCTTTACAAGTGCATTCTTATCTTGAAGACTTGACTGAAGCTGTTGCTAAGCAACAATACATGCTAATCTCATTACTTGACAAGGCTGAACAAGAAAAAAACAAAATGGATATTTTTCAAACTTTGAGAGCTGTTGAGAGGATGTGAAACAATGGTTGAACCAAACATGTTGCATTGAAAGTCATGTTGCTGCAACAGGTGTCTCACCTTCCATCAGATGATGTTTCTCAAATTCCAAGTCATAGTTTGACTGCATGTATAGCAGAACTAAACCCAAATAACAGAGCATGAAATATCAGTGCTCAAACTTCTATTGCAGGAAGATAATCTTCTGTTTCTACTACCTCCTCTATACGCATTAAATCAAAGGCTGATTTAGCTGCATTAATCACACACTGGCAATTATTGAAGGACAAACGTGCTGGAGAAGCAAAAGAATGATTAATTGTAATGGAGCTGCCGAGAAGGAAAGAACAACTTAAGTTGGAGGAATAAATTGCCGCACAGGTGGCCAAAGTTAATGTGCTAATGGCTTCAGAAATGGCTATGTATGAAACGCAATTTTCTCCCAGGAGACAGTGTGCTTATTGTTGTTGGCACAACGGCTCGAAACTCATGGATTGTGGGAAGAGTCTTTCCAGACAGAAGAGGAGTTGCGCAGCAGGCGCATCAAGACCAAGACCAGCCGTCTGGATCGGTCTATAACCATAATCTGTCTTCAGCAGGAGGCAGAGGTTTGAGGAGCTACAGCTCGAGAAGCTTCATGACTTTGACTTGACAGAGAGAGGTGGTAAAGATCACTTTGTACTGGGATAAGTGTTGGTAACCTCTGGGCTAGATGATTGTTACATGACGACTGGAAGAAGGAAGAAGAGAGAGGACATTTGTATAAATGTTAAGATGTTTGAGGAGCTAATGGATAGAAGAAGAGCAAACACACAGGTGTAGTGCAGGAAGGAAACCTTTCACCTGTTGAAAAGGGTAGTAAAGTGCCACCCCTGTCCCTTCAGCATGTAATTTCAAGGTGTAGTTCTTAAATTCAGTGATCTTAGTCTCATGGTTCACAGAAAGAAATATTGTCAGATGCAGTATGCAAGTGGAAAGTAGTTCTACAAATAATAGTATGAAATCAATATAAAAACTGAGTATATGGTTTTAGAATCAGTCCAGAAGCACCCTAATTTAATTAATCCCTTTCTCTAATCCCACTTCAGTTGCAGTCAAGACTTAATTTTTTCCTTCTCTTCTAGCACCAAATAATTGTACTACTCTGTATAAGCAGAAATAGTGCAATAGTAGAGCTTGATATCCCCAACCAGAAGCATTATACTGGCTCCCAGAAGGACACTGATGGAGCTTGCTGCAGGACAATAGTTGGAATTGGGCAACAGTTTGGCCCAAAGTGGTAGTTTGAGTTGCTGAACGTGAATGAAATGTTTTTTTAAACACTTTCGTTCTTTGCTCTTCATGCACAAAAACTATTTAGGCTGGTAAATGTGATCTCCCAGACTGTGTGAAGTGCCAGGGTTTATGGAGCGATACTATCGATTTGTAGTCCAGGGAACGCAAAGCGCAGAATCAAATATCGCTCTGATGATTGTAAGCTCTAGTATCAATTGTTTGGCAACAATAAAGTATAAAGTATGTATAAGTCGGTACCTGAGAATTGGCTGCAGCAGTATTAGTTTTCTCATTGTCCAAGGAAAAACACCTTACCCACTGACCCTGCAAACTTTGGATGGTCCCTAGGAATCAAATTGCAATATTCCTTGAGGATTAGTATGTTTGATTTAGGTTGGGTCAGGCTGTTTACCTGATTGGCCCCACTACGATAGCATTGTACAACATAGTGAATTTGTGCTCAAGGGCAACTTTTCCTTTCAACAGACACTTAAACAGAAGATAAAATAGGTTAACAACAGGAATTCTGCAGATGCTGGAAATTCAAGCAGCACACATCAAAGTTGCTGGTGAACGCAGCAGGCCAGGCAGCATCTCTAGGAAGAGGTACAGTCAACGTATCAGGCCGAGACCCTTCGTCAGGACTAACTGAAAGAAGAGTTAGTAAGAGGTTTGAAAGTAGGAGGGGGAGGGGGAGATCCAAAATGAAAGGAGAAGACATGAGGGGGAGGGATGGAGCCAAGAGCTGGACAGGTGATTGGCAAAGGGGATATGAGAGGATCATGGGACAGGAGGTCCGGGGAGAAAGACAGGGGAGAGGGAACCAGAGGATGGGCAAGGAGTATAGTCGGAGGGACAGAGGGAGAAAAAGGAGAGAGAGAGAAAGAATGTGTGTATAAAAATAAATAACGGATGGGGTACGAGGGGGAGGTGGGGCATTAGCGGAAGTTAGAGAATCTGATGACATCACTTCAATCATTTGTAGAATTAAGCAGCGTTTTTTAAAAAATGAGTAAGAACCTTGCGAAGAACCCAAATCAAGTAAGAACTGTGAACTTGATGACTTCCTCTTCCAGCTGGGTGCAGAATAACTTAGTTTCCAGCATCTTTTCTTCACAGAAAGATAGCCCAGTGTGCCAGAAACCCAACAGACTTGATATGAGCCAATACTTGTGTGAATCATTCAAATTTTGAGCACAATTTTTTCATCTTGTTTATACAGTAAAATTCATAAACTTTTTAATGTATTCTCGTGCACCAGAATTAAATTTTAATTTGGTGTTTCCCCCGTTGTTTTTGTGTCCATTATTTCAATCCCATTACTGATGACGTTGCTTGATTCAGGGTCTCTTGCAACCGAGATGAGGTCTGAATGGTGTGCCCCATGGGTGCTGATGCTGTTTATAGATCTACAATCCCAGTGGATCACAAAGGCATCAGTTTCTTGGAGTCAGACTTAAATGCAGCAGTCTACTTCTCTGTCCCTAATGTTTATGTTCTGCAGTCTGCTCTGACAGCCATATCCTGAAATCAGCTTATTATTTCTGTTCGAACAATTGCCATGACACTGACTCTCCCTCCCCCTATTTCTACAATGGATTGGCAGCCCTAATATGCACGCTGGGAGCCCCAGCAATCAAAATCAAGTTCACAATAGTTTATTAGAGGAATCAGACATTATCTTTGGCTCTCAAAATGATGACAACAGAATGCACCAGTGTTCCACATATAAATTATAAACTGCATCTTAAGCCAAAAATATGCATCTCCCACAGAGGCAGTTAAATGCCCTTAGAATCCCATCGTGTGATTGAGGCTCTGCAGAGAGCTGCCTCTGTTCTCAGCTGCCTACATGGCCACCATGCTGCTGAGAGTGTCACCAGAGGGAGAGTTTACATGCAAAACAGCCCCAACTAATGCATTACAAATGTCAGGTAGCATTGAGATTCATTTGTTTTAAACAAAATTATTTTGCACCGCAGGTAAATGTATTTTGGCATTAAATAGCAATACAGAATTTAAGCTATTTACTGAAGTGAAATATTAAACTGCAATGGACTAAATATTTTATCATTAAGTATGAATATTACAATCATTAAAATGCCTGGTACATGATGAAAGGCCTGGTATTATTTTTAATATCTTTGTAATACCCTGTGAATGACAAGTGCTTTCCTCTGAAATGCTTTGACAACGTTGAATACATTTTGGGAAAAAAGTACTATATGATCACGAGGCACATTGACACAGCAACTACTGCACCCGAGACCTGTGTTCAGATGCAGACTGTGTGTAATTTGGATGTTTTCCAAGCAACTTCATGAGATTCCCCAGATGCTCTACAGCCCAAAGTGTTGAACAGGTTAGAACTGGAACTGGAGGTGGTTTATTATTGCCTCATGTACTGTACCAAGATACAGTGAAAAGCTTGTCTTGCATCTTGTTCATACAGATCAAGTCAATGAAGAATACAGAGAAGGACAAAGTGCAACAGCTACATAGAAAATGCAGTGCAGAAAAAAATACAGTGCAAGATTCTAATAGCTTCTTAGGTGTGGTTGAATGGTAGAAGTTGGAATTTGGTGGGGCTGTTGGAGAATTTGTAGAGAATAAAAATGGGATTCAAGTAGGATTAGTTCAAAGTTCAAAGTAAATTTTATTATCAGAGTACATGTATGTCATCACATACAACCCTGAGATTCATTTTCTTGCGGGCATACTCAGCAAATGTATAGAATAGCAACTATAATAGGATCAATGGAAGATCAAGTAGAGCATAGGAGACAACAAACTGTGCAAATGAAAATATAAATAAATAGTGAGAGCATAAAATAACAAGATACAGAGTTTTCAAAGTGAGATCATTGATTGTGGAAACATCTCGATAGATGAGTGTAGTTATCCCCTTTTGTTCAAGAGCCTGATGGTTGAGGGGTAGTAACTGTTATTGAACGTGGTGGTGTGAGCCCTGAGACTCTTGTACCTTCTACCTGATGGCAGCAGCGAGAAAAGAGCATGACCTGGGTGGTGAGGATCCTTGATGAGGATGCTGCGCTCCTACAGCAGTGTTTTATGCAAACTGAATATAGCGTTTTGATAGTTGATAATCAGCATGGATCCAGTGTGCTGAAAGGTCTGTCTCCACACTGTATGTCTTTATGACTCTATGGCATTCCCATGGGAAAGGTCCTGCTTGAGAAAGACCTCCATCACTTAGCTTAGGCTTTTGGGTACAATATACCGCTTGTACAATTTTGGGTACACAGAAGTAGTTCCAAGGCATTGAACAGGCCTTCCACACACAGTCAGATAAAAAGACTTCTTTTCGACAATCTCCAACCACTTGTTAGAATGAAGATCTAGGAGGGACTGATGAGAATGGATTTCTGGGGGAGGGGCAGTTGGCCAGTGGGAGCAGATGAGGCATAAGGGAGAAGATTGATGAAGAAGATCATGGGGGGGCGGGAAGTTAGTGAGAAAACTGTGAGGAGAAAAGGTTATGGATTGTTTAGTGTGGGACTGGTGAAAAGAAAAGCGTTGGCTTCGCAGAGTAGGGGTCATAGGTGAGATGATCAGGGTGGAGTGTCTGATAGATAGATTAGGTTGGAATGTGGAAGAGGAAACAAGGATGGGCTAATTAATGGATTGGGAGAAAAATAATGTGGGTAATGGATTGAGGGATGGGATGGAAAATGATGTTTGGTGAGGAGACCAGGAGCTAATGAAACGGTTGAAATTGGGGAGAACATCAAAAGCAGGAGCAATAATGTTGAGGAGGTGAAGAAGATAGGGGTGGGTGGTTTGGTTGGGTGAATAAATTCTTTGCGGGAAGGATAGACTTGGTGGTAGCATCACCACAAATGACAGGCAGGACCTATACCTGGGCAGCAGGATTGGGTGGACCCTTCAATGCTCTACGCTTTAGAAAGACCTTCTGCAATGTTTGATGCCCATACAGCTTACAATTCTCACATGTGCTCAGGAACCTTGCATCAGTGATTTTAATCATGTGCTGACTGTCATCCCTGTACATACAGAACTTCCTCTGTATCTGATTCCATGAAGTCTGTGACATCACTTACAAAATACTCCGGATCATATACAATTCAATCATATAAGATATTGCATTATGTCATGGAGTTTCAAGGCCTTTATATTGTTCTACATTAGTTTAACATAACAAAACACAAATAATTTTAGAGCTGGTGCTTTATCAGCTGAAGTTTGTCTAAATACTCCATCAGGACAGTTTCCTCAAGGCAAAATAATGAACTGATATACATTTTTTATGATCAAATGCATGCTGAAAAATAGCCATTTTTGCTATATTGATATAATGATGAGGTATTATATATCTTTACAGAGCTACAGGAGCAACCTGCAACATTTCCAAAACAGTGAGCTGAAACCTAATTTTCCATCTAATTTATCACTGGGACTTTGATATACAGATACACATTGAGGTAGTCAGAACTAGCAGGGCTCCCACATACGAATAACATTACACTGTTGTTACCTGTGTAAGAAGTGTCAAACTCAATGGGACAAAGGTCAGTCCTGTACACATACTCTCCTTTTACATGGTAGCTATCGCCGGCCGGTGCAAATTATTTGCTTGCTCTTTGGGCTGTTATAGAAACGTTAGATTTATTGAACCATGTCTTTGATTCTGAGGTTCCTTGTTAGCATTTAGTTATCATCTGTGTGAGCCTCACACTGATATGATGAAGCAAATAGCAAAAAAATGCAAGGAGACTGGCCGTGCTGAATGAAAACAGCAGAGATTTGTTTGTTTTTACAGTATAAGCTATATTTATTTTTATTAAATTTAAAGCACAGCATTTTACCAAAGCAAATCTTAACCAATCTTTTATTAAAATGTTGATTTCAAAGGACGAGTGTGAATACTCTACATTCGTTCATGATCACTCATGTGTTTTAATTTCTAAATACTCACTCACAAGAAAAATCAAAGAAACTGGCCAAAGACAGTCAGAATTTTGCTTCTAGATAATTCTGATATTTTTGAATATGATATCATAGCACCTAATAAGAAATAAATGTTATGCAGCATGAAATTCTTATTAGTTGCACTTGATAAACACAAAATTGATGTCTGTATTTAGGCACTGTAATGTTAATCTTCTATTTCTGCTGCTGCTGCATGGCACATGGGAACACACTGGCAGGTTTATGATTTATATGTTTCCTAAAATGATAATGATTCACAGTTTAAATGTGAATAGCTGCAGTGCGCTGGCTACTGTTAGTACATTTAAGTCATTGCTTTCTGCAAACTTCACGTTCCTTGGAGTTCTATTGTCTTCTTTTGATATGAAAGGTCTGGTAAAAGAAAAAAAAAATCCCCAGGTTTAGTTCAAAGTTTGAAGTTCAAAGTAAATTTATTATCAAAGTACATATATGTCACCTAATACAACCCTGAGTTTCATTTTCTTGCAGGCATAATCAATAAATCCATAATAGAATAATAATCATAATAGAATCAATGAAGGACCACACCAACTTGGGCATTCAACCAATGCATAAAAGATAACAAACTGAGCAAATAAAAAGAAGGAAATAATTAAAAATAAATAAATAAATAAATACCGAGAACATGAGATGAAGAGTCACTGAAAGTGAATCCATAGGTTGTGGGAACATTTCAATGACGGAACAAATGAAGTTATCCCCTTTTGTTCAAGAGCCTGGTGGTTGAGGGGTAATAACTGTTTTTGAACCTGGTGGTGGGAACTCTGAGGCTCCTGGCGACAATGAGAAGAGTGGGGTTTCCTGATGATGGATGCTGTTTTCCTGCAACGATGCTTCACGTAGATGTACTCGATGGTGAGGAGGGCTTTACTCATGATGGACTGGGCTGTATCCACTACAGTTTGTAGGCTATTCCGTTCAAGTGCATGGTGTTTTCATACCAGGCTGTGACGCAGCCGGTCAATACACTCTCCACTACACACTGAAGTTTGTCAAACTTTTAGATGCCGTGCAAAATTCTAAGGAAGTAGAGGCACCGCTGTGCTCTCTTCGTAATTGCACTTAAGTGTCAGGCCCAGAACAATTTCACCGAAATAACAACATTGAGGAATTTAAAGTTGCTGACCCTCTCCACCTCTGAACCTCCTAAGAGCACTGGCTCATGGACCCTGGTTTCCTCCTCCTGAAGTCAATAATCAACTCCTTGGTCTTGTTGACATTGGGTAAGAGGTTGTTGTTAAGGCATCACTGAGCAAGATTTTCTGCCCAACTTTGATTTGGTTAACGATAGTGGTGTTGTCAGCACACTTTAATATGACAATGAAGCTGTGCTTAGCCACACAGTCATAAGTGTCAAGCAAGTAGAGCAGGGGCTAAGCATGCAGGCTTGATTAGCTTGGGATACAGAAAAAAAGCACTGCAAGAGAGTGACGGAGCATGGAAACAGGCCTTCTGGCAGAACGTCCTTTCAAGCCATCGTTTCTAGTTTAACTAAACCTATGCAAATCCCACTTTATTCCCACGTTCCCATCAACTTCCCTCAGATTCTACTGCTCACCTACACACCAGAGGCAGTTTACAGTGGCAAATTAATCTACCAACTTACATGTCTTTGCAATGTGGGAGGAAACCAGAGTACCCAGAGAAAACCCAACAGGCACACAGAGAAAATGCACACTCTATACAGAGAGTGCTCGAGGTCAGGTTTGAACCAGTGACGACAATGCTACTGGTTTCCCATTCTTGAAAATTTGAAAGGAAAATCATTGGGACATTTTGTTTGAATGTGCATGGAAAATTTCCCTCACCTCTTCCTCTATTCTGACTTTTTACCTCTTCTCACCTGCCTATTACTTCCCCCTGGGTCATCTCCTCCTTCACCTTATCCTATGGTCCACTCTCTGCTCTAATAAGATTCCATTCTTCTCCAGCTCTTGACCTTTACCACCCACCTGGCTCCAGCTACCCTCCTTCCCTTCCCTTCCCCACACTTTTAATTCTAGCATCTTCCCCCTTCTTCCTCAGACCTGAAGAAGGGTCTCTGCCCGACCTGCTGAACTCCTCCAGAGTTTTGTTTGTGTTCTGGATTTCCATCATCTGCAGACCTTCTCATATTTATTATCAGGAAGAGTGTTAGGGAAATGTGTGTGTTGCTGTGGAAAGGCTTGCTACCATTTCTCAGCCATTATGATCAAAAGAAAAGCCACCTCCACAAATATGGAACTTGAGTAGAAAGTTCCTCCAATCTTATTCTACTCATCGGAAGTACAACACAGAAACATTCCTCCTCTTCATAAACATGGTCTTTCATCAGACGACCAGAATTGTTCTTCCAGAGAAATAGGAATGTCTTTGACGACACTCACAATTGAATCAAACAAATTGGCGTACAGATAGAAAGTTCAGGGAGCTCCTTTTCCCAGGGTACCAGCACCCTTGTTACCTTGCTGCAAATGCTAGAATGATTCAGAAATCAGACACGACTGCAAAGGCTTCCAAAAGCATTCTGGCAATTAGCAAAGAGAGTGTTTTCTGATCATGCTGCAGAGTTGAGAATAATATATAACTGTCAATAACCCATGGAAGTAATCCGTGAGAGGAAGCACGGAAGCGTAGTGGCTAGCATAACACTATCACCGTACCAGCAGCCTGGGTTCAATTCTGCCGCTGTCCTTAAGGAGCTTGTACATCCTCCCCATGTCCGCATTGGTTCCCTCCTACAGGCGAGAGATGTACAGGTTAGTAGGTTAATGGATCACACAGGGGTGTAATTGGGTGGCATGGGGTCATTGGGCCGGAAGGGCCTGCTACCATTTACATCTAAATATAGCTGGCTGCTCGTGTAGTGGCATTCGCACTGGCCTTTGAGGCGAGTAGTCCCAGGTTCGAATCCAGCCAGCTCCCTGCACGCTTTCCATTTGTGCTAGGTTGAGCGCCAAGCTATCAACTCGCCCTCTTAAAAAAACTAGACAAAATGCTGAAGAAACTGCAAGGCTGCTGCCAATGTGCTACAAGGTGCTGAAAGGAACAACAGCAATCTCTAAATATAAATGTAATGCCCTGAAGGGTGGTTCATTTAGTAGCTTTCTGTAGAAGCAATGTGTTTGCTGATAGCATGTTTGGGTTTCGGGTAAATATAAAGGGCTGGGATGTTCAGTTTAGGAACATTGTGCCAGCCAATCAGGATGGTGGGATTGGGAGAAGGTTCTAGAGAAAGCTGGGCAAAGAGAGATTTGTGACGGACAATGGTGGTCTTTTTAGCAGTAGCTGCAGGGAGGACGGGAGGGAAGGTGGCTGAGGGTGCCACGAGAAAAAGCATCCCCATTGCACAAGGTGCTTTGTGAAGATGAATGGTGCCAAGGAAAAAGGCCCAGTGCTCCCAGGAGAGAGCACCTGTTTGTTCAAGATGGATGTTGATCGACGTTCAGGATATGGTGTGTGCTTTCCCACAGACCGTGGGTCCAGATTGTGAGTAAAAGATAACCTCAAGATGAAGTTCCACCAATGTGCTCATTTAGCTTAATTGTAACGGGCCCTTTAATTTTTTTTCTTCTTTTCTTTTTTTCTATTGGCTATTTGATAAAGCTGAAATTTATAAATATACTTCCTTTATAATTTTATGCAGTGTACAATCTGTTATTTCTTGCCAACCGTCAGTTGCGTATGGGCAGCATTTACATAGCACTTACTCAAATCAAGATTCCTTTGATTGGAACATCACAATGTTCCTATTTGGTTGAACCCCAAACCATACCAACCCTAGACGTATATTGTTAGCGGGCCGGCAATGAGCCTAGATTCCATACGAGCCCATAGAGGGGGCTACAAAAAGAATAAATCAAATATTCAGTAGAATGGGAAAGGTTGGAAAAGAGAAATGACATAAACAACCATATTAATTAAGTGTCATCTCAAGCTGAGGACAAACGAGCAGCACTCATTAACCTCCAAAAACACTTCTATCAGTGAGTTCCCCATCATCAACCTCCAACAAATGCAATTCAAATTATACAAATGCAGAAGAAGATTGCTGATGAAAACCATTGCAGTCAAGTCTGTTTTCTGAATTACTCTAAGATTTGCAATGCAATCTACAAAAAGAAACTCAGTCACTCATCACTGGAGAGTTTGCAGCTCTTATTATGATTGTGATGGAAGCTCCCCTTAACTGGATAGGTTTCAGGTCTCTGTGTCACACAATTAGTACCAGTCACTTCACTGCTGCTGCATTATCAGAGAGAAAACAGAAATTTCACAATGTTTTCATCGTTTCCTCTCTAGTTTGAGACCCCTTACCACAAGTGCAGATGTACAACAAGGACAGCAATGCCTACAAGTTCCATAATTTTTTGCCAGGCAGGACTTGTGGAATTGCCCACTCTATACTAATGTGAGTGCCCCTTCACCTCAATAAATAACACATTTTAAGGATATGTATCATCAGGAGCTTCTCAGGGTAGCTAAGGAATGTATTCATGCGGGTGTTGCCAAAAATAAACAAAAGATGTTTTTAGTGTATAATATGGCAAACCATCCAACTGTGATGTAAATGATCTGATGGCATAAGTTTAGTTTTCCCACTGTCCACATTTCAGTACCATGTAAAGGGATTGCCTGGACACCGAACCCAATACTGTTCAGGTGCTGCACCTTCTGCTGAAACAAAAGTGAAATAATTTGAAGCTGAGAGTTTAAAAAAAAAGATGCATATTCTGTCTTTCATCTAACTCATGACAAAATGTGATTTGGGATGCTTTGTGTGCCCAGGGTCAAAACCATTCAAAAATTAACTTGAATTCCTTATTTCAGAGTTGAAAACTTTATCTAGAAGTAAATAATGTAAAAACCAACCCACCTTCTGGTTTACAATGCTGGAAAAAGTGTACAAACAAAGGAAAAATTCTGCGCTTTCAACTTAGAGTGGAATCTATTTGAGCTAGTTCATAACTCAATCTTCAATGAAGGGAGATTACACTAATTACCTGAACATTTTTCCCTAAGTTTGTGGCCTAAGGTAGAAGGAGTCAATTTTAGAAAACCTAGCACATTTTTTTTTCCTACATTTACACACTTAGTCCAGCAGTCGTGGAGCATACGGATTCCTTCCTTGTAGAAGTCGCCGTCTTAGACCTCCAGAAAGTGGTCCACAGCAGGGGTGATTGATCAGTTTGTGGCCTAAGGTAGAAAGAGATGAATTATTAACTTCAAACTTTCTGCATTTTCTCTCAAAGAGTTGAACTGCACGTGCATGCAACAAGAGCTGTATAATTCGTCTCCTTCTACGTAAGGTCACGAACTTATCAATTACCTCTGCTGCAGACCACTTCTACAAAGAAGGGATCCGTATGCTCCACAACTGCTGGACTAAGTGTGTACATGTAGGAGGGGACTATGTTGAAAAACAACTGTGCTAGATTTTCTAAAATTGACTCCTTCTACCTTAGGCCATGAACTTATCAATCACCCCTCATGAAAGGGAAATATCAATAAAAACCTCTTGGCCTTTTCTCACCCTTATTCACTTGCATTGTATTGGCCAAATTGATCAACTGACCAAGTCACAACTCAGACAGAAAACCCAGCAACAGAATCTATTGTTCAACTGCACCACTAACCAGAGTCAAACTCTCATTCTAAATAAGTTCTTCATTTTTAGACTTATGGAGTCCCTTCTCCTCACTATGTTTAGATAGTTCAGTTCAACAGTGACTTTTTTAATATCTAAATCCAGCATAAGTACATGATTTGCAGTACATTTCCAGCACTGCTTGTCAGAAGTTTAATTGCTCCTGTCAGATTTGTGCAGAGCTTCCTGTCATCCCATCCTTTCAGTACTCAAAAATACATTATTATCTTGACAAGAAGTGCCGCTATGTTGCACTTAAAAGGAATATACTGCATTGTAACTAGACTGGCACCATTTTTATGCTCTGAATGAACAGGTCAGTTTGGCATATGAAATGGAAATTAAGATCTCAAGATGATTGGATATGGTGTGTAGCAGGTTGATTCATCCTAATTGTTACCAGTGAGAGAACCTTGTTGAATTTCATGTCAAGAACAATACAGTATATAATCTTTATCACTCCATATGGTCTGCATGTATCATATACCCTCAAAATCTGGAAAACTAAAGTAAAAATGCAGTAAACCATGAACAGGGGTCAGAACTGACTAGTTGGTGCTTCAAAGGTGAGACAGGGACAGGGACTACATAGAATGCAATGACCTATTTACTACCTTGTATATCCCACAGAACAATGGAAAATCCTTCAAGTACATTATCAGTTCACTTCCTTAACAAAAGAAAAGCAAATTTATTTTAAGAGCTGTTTCATAAGTGTAAAGAGCTTTTCATAAGTGTAAAGGGGCTGAGGCTTCCCTTATTCATTTGTATTGGACCTGTCCTAGTCTAGAGAAATTCTGGAGAGAAGTTCTTTCAACCCTATCTCATATTCTTAATTGCCATTTAGAACCTAACCCTAAGGTTGCTCTTTTTGGCACCTTGGGTGATGTAAATTTGCACTTGAGTCTGACTAAATGCCGAACATTATCTTTTGCCTCTCTCTTGTCTAGACGGTTGGTTCTCCTTAGGTGGAAAGATGCTGCCCCACCCTCTCACGCTCAATGGCTTAGTGATATTATGGCCTGTTTAGACCTCAAAAAGATTACTTATTCACTTTTCAATTCGGACATAAAGTTTCATAAGGCGTGGGGACCTTTTCTTGAATACTTTCATAATTCTTCTTTAGAGTAAGTTTATCCTTTTTTTGTATGCTACAATTCCTTACTTTCAGCTTTTTTTTGTAAGCTATATGTTTTTTGTTGTGAATTACATTATACTTTTTTTTGATATATATATATATATATATATATATATATATATATATATTTAGAGTTCTCTGGGGTTGAATGCTCCGATTGATTTTTTTTCTTTTATATGCAAAATGGTTGGCCTGTGTTTTCCTTTTTTCAGTGGGAGGTTGGGGTGGATACTAATTTTACATAATTCTCTTTTGGGTGCTTTTTTTCTTATTGTTATAGTCATAATCATACTTTATTGATCCCGAGGGAAATTGGTTTTCATTACAGTTGCACCAACCAAGAATAGAGTATAAATAAAGCAATATAAAACCATAAATAATTAAATAGTAATATGTAAATGCCAGGAGATAAGTCCAGGACCAGCCTATTGGCTCAGGGTGTCTGATCCTCCAAGGGAGGAGTTGTAAAGTTTGATGGCCACAGGCAGGAATGACTTCCTATGACACTCTGTGTTACATCTCGGTGGAATGAGTTTCTCGCTGAATGTACTCCTGTGCCCAACCAGTACATTATGTAGTGGATGGGAGACATTGTCCAAGATGGCATGCAACTTGGACAGTATCCTCTTTTCAGACACCACCGTCAGAGAGTCCAGTTCCATCCCCACAACGTCACTGGCCTTATGAATGAGTTTGTTGATTCTGTTGGTGTCTGCTACCCTCAGCCTGCTGCCCCAGCTCACAACAGCAAACATGATAGCACTGACCACCACAGACTCGTAGAACATCCTCAGCATCGTCCGGCAGATGTTAAAGGACCTCAGTCTCCTCAGGAAATAAATCCAATATGAATTACATATTGGATTTGTTTGTTTCGCACTGTATAAATCTCCATTTTGTTGTTGGGTTTTCTCTTTGTAGTTTCTTGTAGAAATGCATTTAAAAAATTAATTTAAAAAAAAGAGCTGTTTCAAAAATTAAGTATTTCAAGCCTCAGGGCCTGGGCCCAATGTTTGGCCATTGCAGGAATGGACTTGGAGCCCATTTGAAGTTGTAGAACTGAGGTGAAGCAGGGTCCAGGAGGTGGGTCTCTGGCCCGACAGCAAGCAACAACCTGCTGTTTGGACAATTTAAGCGCTGCGCCGGATTGTAAAGGTCGGGTGTGGGCTGAATTGAGCTAGCGAGCGCAGGCCATAGAACGTACCGAAGTGTGCAGGGTCCAAGTCCAAGGGGGAGGAATGACCTGTGGTTTGGCCAATTTAAGCACCAGGCCAGATTTAGAAGGTCAGGGTGTCGAGGATGGAGACAAGGGACGGGCCAGTGTTCAGCTCGTTGCTCCACAAGACTTACTCATCTCTGCGCTGAACTGAGGCAGTGGTCTGCAACTAGCGGGCTCCTGGATCGACTGTGACTGGCTTTGTGGCTGCGGACTCACTCTTGTGAATGTTATTTGCTTACTTATATTGTTTGCATGATTTTTTTCCCTGCACATTGGGTGTTTGATGGTTTTCTTTTTTTTAATGGATTCTATTGGGCTTCTTTGTTTTGTGGCTGCCTGTAAGGAGACGATCTTAAGACTATATATAGCATACATACTTCGATGATAAAGTTACTCTGAACTTTGAACTTTGCTTACAGCATTGTATTGTTTCTGTTCCTACTTGAGATGGGTGAAATAATAGTGATAAAAGGGACAGAATTTTTATAGCATCTGTAAACAAAAATAGTACCAAAGAAGAGCTTCACAGAGGTTTCTTCTGGAGCCAAGATTTGTTGTGCACACCAGCCACGATCTTCTTGATCTTCATTGTATGTGCAGAAATGAGAAAGAGTTGTGAGAACTCTTAAAGCAACAGCTCTCAATGGAATAGTTGTTACCAATATTAGGGTGTAACATGGGAGAGGTGGTGTGGACATAAGGGTGGGTTTTCACTTTCCTGGCACACTGCAAGAACGGTTGGACCACCTGCCTTCTATTCTCATCTCTTCATCTGTCCATTCCCATTCTCTGAAAGGAATGTAAAGGTCCTTACCAGGGATATTTGGGGCTGCTTTGTGCACTGAAGAAGTTCTAGTGCTGGCCTCCCAACAGCCCTAGGGTAAGGTCTGTTACTTTCACTCTAACTCAGGCGGGCCTTGTCCAATCACTTGTCTCCTATGGAAGCCATTTAACCAAAATTCAAATTTATAAAACATAGAACAGTACAGCAGAGCACATGCCCTTCGGCCCATGATTATGTGCTGACCAGTTAACCTACTCCAAGCTCAATCTAACCATTCCTTCCCACAGAGCCCTCCATTTTTCTTTCATCCATGTGCCTATCTAACAGTCTTAGGAACAATATTCCTAAACTATTTGCCTCTACCAGAACCCCAGCACAGTGCATTCCCTGCACATACCACTCTCTGTATAAAAGCCCCACCTATGGCATCCTCCCTATACTTTTATCCAATCACTTTAAAATTATGCCCTCTCAAATTAACTGTTGCCAGCCTGGGAAAAAGGCATTGGCTGTCCACTCTAACTACTGTATGTCTTATCATCTTGTACATCTCTATCAAATTTGGATAGGTACATGGAGCTTGGAAAAATAGAGGGCTATAGGTAAGCCTAGTAATTTCTAAGGTAGGGACATGCTCGGCACAACTTTGTGGGCCGAAGGGCCTGTATTGTGCCATAGACTTTCTATGTTTCTATGTTACCCCTCATCCTCCTTCACTCTAATGAGAAAAGCTCGAACTTACATGTTTCCAAAATCTGCCTCCCAGTCTGCTCCTCTGATTTCTGTTGCTATTGTGGGGAGAGGTGTCTATAAAATACTTCCAATGCAGCGATGGTTTTCTTCCTGTTTCTGAATTCCAGCTACACTGACTCAGTGGCCAATCCCTCCATGGCTCCCTTCTTTTGTGCAGCTGTGATGCTATCCCTGAATCCCACTTCCCCATTTGTTTCACCTCCCCCCATCTCTTTCGGACCCATCCAAACCCAGAACATTCAGCAGCCATTCCTGCCATTGTGACAGCCAAGCGTTTGTAATGGCCACAATGTACTGATCCATGCTTAAGTTCATTACTCTTTTCCTCAATAATTCTAGCATTGAACTAGACATAGTTCAACTACTCTAACTGACAGCTTTAAGGAAAACATCGCTCTCTTTCATGTGGGAAGGAATAAAACTTTTGCAGCAGATCGCACTTGGGGGTTTATTGCTGCAATCATTCACCAGGACATTATGAAATAGCAGAATCAAGATTAATTAGGACAGAGCAGCTCCATGGAGAGTTCAGTGCCAGCTACTGCAAAGTGTGCTGAGCCACCAATAACTCTGGATCAGAATCGAGAGTATTCTGTACCTCTGCTGCAAAAGTAACAGCTTTCAAATTCAGAATGTTGTTCCAGGGCTAAGATGCTCTAATTGAGTATTAAGTTGGTCATATACTACAATTCACCTGCTGCCAATAGAGTAGTTTTGGTGTGCTTCTGGATACTACAGCAATGAATGGCTTTCCCTAATGATTGTAAAACTTTCCTGTATTAAATTTGTCCAGTACAGTTCCCTTCAAGATATAAAATCCCTGGTTTTTCTTCTGTAGAAGTTAGGACCTGTACATCTTACCTCAACCTCATAGCATCTTTAAGCGGTGGGGCAGCTACCAGAGGTTGTAGTCCATGTTGATACAAATATCATAGGAAGGAAGGGTGATGAGCCCCTGATGAGTGAGTTTAACGTTTCAAGTGCAAAGTTAAAGGAGAGGATTTGCAGATTTGCTACCCATACCACATGCTAGTGAGTCTAAAAAGAGGAAGAGAATGCAGTTTAATACATGGCCAAGGAGATGAGGCAGGAGGAAGGGCGTCAGAATTTTAGATCACAGAGCCCTCTGCCAGGGAAGATTTGTTCACTTGTTTTGTGCCATGTTGTATGATGTGGGCGACCATGGTCTGTCCATGAACATGATTGTTATTGGCAAATTTTTCTCCAGAAGTGATTTGCCATTGCCTTCTCCTGGACAGTGTCGTTACAAGAAGGTGACCCCAGCCATTATCAATACTCTTCAGAGGTATTCTGCCTGGAGTCAGTGGTCACATAACCAGGACTTGTGATCTGCACCAGCTATTCATACGACCATCAACCACCTGACTCCCATGGTCTCACGTGACCCTGATCGGGGGATTAAGAAGGTGCTACATCTTACCCAAAGGTGACCTGCAGGTGAGCAGAGGGAAGGAATGCCCTACACCTACTTTGGTATAGATATATCTCCACCCCAATCCACTCACTCACCCAGGGAAGGTGGGACCTATACAAACAGGACTGTCCTCACCTGATCTGGAGAGGGACCAATATCCGTGTGGGAAGGTTTACTAAGAGAGTGGTTTAAATTAGACTTGTAGGGAGCCAGAGTACCAGGATAGATAGTGGTGTGTTTGTGGGGAAAGAAGGTATTAAGACTACATACAAAGACAGGAACTGAAAGGTTGAGCATAGTGGGACTAATGTTCCAACTTGCATCTATTTCAATGCAAAGTGCACTATAAGCACATGATCAAACATATGAGCTCAGAGCATGGATCAGGATGTGGAATTATGACCTTTTATCCACTAGAAGGTACAGGAGCAAGACTGGCAGCTCAATGTTCCAGGGTTCAGTTGTTTTAGACATGATAGAGAGGGAAGGATTAAAGGGGGAGGGATAGCATTACTCATCAGGGAAAATGTTATTGACAGAGTTCAGACAGCACAGATTGGAGGGTTTTGTCTACTGAAGCTACATAGATGTAACTGAGTAACAAGAAAGGGATGTGTCACAAAATGTAGAGGAGGCTTGACCGAAACACAGAGCAATTGAGATGGTTCAGTGGTGAACGGTAATTTTAATAATAAACTGCAAAGTAACAAGCCACGACGGACCACAAAACAAAAGAGAACAGATACTAAACACCACAGGTAACAATATAACTGTTGGCTAGAAGCTGCTTGTTGAGGCTGGCTTGCTTGCTAAGTGAACAAGGGCTGTGGATGAGAGCTGGGTTTAAATAGGCTGCAGGTGATGAATTGGAAATAAGTGGCAAGTGACTTCTGTTAGCCCAGGGCAACCCGGATGGGTAAGGTGGAACTCTTCAATTAGCGAGGGATCCCAGATGAAACTGGATGGCACTGAATGTCTCTCTTCTGGGCTGTACACTTCCCCGTTGACTAGGTACTGCACACTCCATCCACGACAAGGTGAGTAAATCAGCTGATAAACCATGGACACTGACCTATCTTCCACCACCCTAGGTACAGGAGGTGCAGACTCAGATGGTCATCATGCATATAAAATTTGCTTTTACTTTTAGCAATTCACGCGCATATGACATAGTGGCATGATGATATATGCCATTCACAAACTTTTACATATAACTCATAATGAAGTATCTAAACGAACAAAGAATGCTTAATCAAACAATATATTTACAATATTACTCGAATGTTACTGAAATATTAAATACACAACAGGTAATCTTGAAGGGAACAAGAGCCGGGTGAGAGATTGCAGGATCCGGTACACAGTGGTTGATCTTGGGTGGACAGCCAGATCTGGTCCACTGGCCAGAGCAGTCTGTCTGGGCACAGCCAGTGGCAGCAGGAGGCGCTAGTGTGGCCCTCTGTGCCCTCTTCCAATCATTCTGACAGCAGCGAACCAGACCTCCACCACTGGCTCCTCCGCAGGAGCAACAGGGGTTGGTAGCCATGAAGCTCTTCAAGGAGTGACATATTCATGGCAAAGGAGGTGTGGAAATTGTTGGACAGCTCAACCCAGAGCAGATACCTCTTCCATGTAGAAGGGTTAGAGGTGGCAAAGCGACACAATAATTTCTCCACTCGCTGATTAGCTCTTTCTGATTGCCTGTTGGACTATGAATAATAGCTAGAGGACAAACTTGCTGAGGTGTGGAGGAGGGAAGGGAAGGTTTGACAGAAGTGGAGGATAAATTGTGAGCCCTGGTCCTACACATGTTCCTGAGGGAAGTCGTGGAAGCGAACTACATGTTGGAGATCCAGAGCTGCTTTCTCAGCAGCTGATGGAAGTTTGGGGAGGACAATGAAGTGGGCCACCTTGGAGAACTGGTCCACCACTGTCATAATCACTGTAACTCCATTGGAAGGTGGCACACCCGTGGTGAAATACCTAGCGATATGGGAGCATGGATGTCAAGGGACCAGGAGGGCAGCATGTCCAGAGGGCCACTGCTTGGATGAATTGGACTGGGCACATTGAGGATGGGCAGTGATGAACTGACATACCTAGTGGATATGGTTTTCAAGATCCCAGGAGACTGGGGTGGGGATCTGGGAGGATGGAATAATGGACTGAGGGTTGACTGCATTTCAGCTGGGTTGATCAGTTATGACAGGGTGTTCACCTTATTGTTCTTGGGCCAGGGCTGTAAGAGATGACGAAGTTGAATTGCTCGAAGAAGAGGCGCCAGCAAGCCTGACATAGGTTGAGTTGGGGGTGTTTGGTGAATGGATATCTGATGGTTAGTCCAGATCTGGAAGAGCTCAGTGTTTTCCATCAGCCAACATCATTATTTCTCCAAGACCCAAGGTGTCTCTGTCTCCTACTCTATAACAGTGCTGTGGAGAGTTGAATTTGCAAGAGAAGAAGGCACAAGGATGTGTCTTCCAGTGCGGTCATTGCTGGGAGAGGATAGCCTGACACTCACGTCAGATGCAAAAGGCCTGGAAGGGTTCAGATAGCGGAAAACGGGAGCAGCGATGAAGTGTCTCTTGAGTTCCTTGAAAGAATGGTGCATGGTAGCAGACCATATTATCCGTGAGGTAGGTGACTTGAAGAGGGAGGTGAGAGAAGCGGTGATCTTGTAGTTTCAGATCAAGCGATGGGAGAAGTCGCAGAAGCCCAAGAAGTCGATTGCGCAGTCCTATGGTTTGTGAGGTGGCAGGGTGCTTGCTTCCCTCTTCCCGAAGATGATGGCAAAATCGTGGTATTCCCGTGGGACTTGTTGAGATTGAGCGTTTGCTCCATTTCCACGGATTTACAGGGTGAAGACAACTGAGGTTGTGAGCAGGTGGTCCGGCAGGAGGGTTCTCATCTCAGCAGCAACTCAGAATTGAACCCAGACCAGGCAAAGCGAGAGTCATGAGTGCAGAGCGGGGGTAACCCAAGATGGGAGGAGTGTTGGATAAATCGATAAAGAGGAATTAGATAGACTTACCGTGTTATCCAATGCTCATGTGCCCAGGCTGTGTGCAAGCTCTGACCATCCCAGACCCTCAGGGATGTCCTTCAATGACTGTGATACGGAAGAGGTGAGAGGCAGGATTGGGAGGAAGTTCAAGCTGCATGCTCAGAGTCTGGTCCAGGAAGTTCCCTCTGAACCAGAATCCACCAGAGCTTCCTGTGCGCATAGAGCCATCAGCGTGGTGAGCAGGATAGAGAGTGTGAGTCGGGCCATGCAGCTGGAAGGAAGGGCCGGGGGGGGCGGGCAGTAGGGGTGGGCAGAAGCTTATAAGGTAGAAGGACCCTCATCTCTACCTGGTGGTGTTATTTCCTGCATCGACATTTGCACTCTTGGGGCATTAAGAGAGCTCTCTCTTAAGGGAGCAAAGGGTCACCCCTGTGTTTGGTTTCTCCAAGACAGGGGAGACCACATTATGCATGCCAAAGACTGGAAGTAGTATATCTGAATTGCTGCTTCATCTGGAAGGAATATTTGGATACCGGGCTGGTCGAAAGGGAAGACAATGAAAGAACCAGGGCTGCACCTCCTGTGGTTGCGTGGTAAAGTACCATTGTATACAGGACAGTTGGTGGAGATGGGAGAGTGAACCAGGGAGTTACAAAGGAAATGGGCCCTTTGAAATGCAGAATGGGAATGGTGGTGGCCCATTCCCATTGAAGGTAGTGAAAATTCAAGGTAGAATCTGTTAAAATTCAGAGGTTGGTGAGGACCAGAGGAACTCTGCCCTTACTTTACCCTGGAGAGAAGGGGTAAGAGCAGAAGTTTGGGAAGTAAATGAGATGCAGTCAAGGTAAAGAAAGATTCGGGAAAAAGCTGGACGTTTCAGAGACATCATTGTGGAAAGTTTCATCATCCAAGAAAGTACAAAGCAGGCAGGGAACTAGAAGTATGGATTGATATTCCTACAGAAGGCATGGTGAGAGGAAACATACTCAATTTTACAGTGGGAATCTGTAAGCTTGCAATGGATGATTGAGGTTAATCTCCCTCGATGGAGACAGAGAGATTCAGAACGGGAAGGGAAGTGTCCATCAGAGTTTACAGGTAGAGGTGAATGCAGGATGGAAAATGGCAGCAAAAAGTATAGACATGTTTGACAAAAGAACAGAAATGCCAATAAGAACTCATTGGGCATCTGTGGAAACAGAAACAAAACATTTTTGATTTCCGTACGAGAAGTAGTTGTCAATACACCAGAGGAGGAGTGAAGTGACAGGGCCTTAGTAGGACTGAAACACAAGCTGCTCCACATATCTCACTAAAAGACAGGTGTAGCTTGTACCCATGTGGTTACCCTTGGCTGCATCCTGGATTTGGACAAAATAAATGGATCAAAGGAAAAGTTGTTCAATGTGAGGACAAGTTCAACCATCTGAATGAGTGTAATGGATGAGGGGAACAGATTGAACCTCTGCTCAAGGAAGTAGTGGAGGGCCCTCAGATCACCCTGATATGTCTGCATAAAGATGAGACATCCGGAACCAGGGAATTGGAAATGGTCACAGTAGCAAAGGGCAACAGAAGTGGGAAGGGGACAGGCCAGGGACGAAAGGATAGAGACAAGATAAGAAGTAGGCTAAGAGCAGACAGAAACAATGGTCTGCAACTGTGGATCATGGACAATTGGACAAAGCAGATAGTGCGGGGCCAAGGCACCACCTGGCTGGAAGCTGTGGGGGGATATTTCCTGATGAAGTGAGGTCTGTCACTGTCTGGAGGAGAATGACCTGATGTTCATGATGAAACTATGGTCAAGTAGTCTCAATGGGAGAATGATTGGGTGACAAAAGGTACCTGCTGACAAGACATATAAGCATCATGTAAACTATGAGTGTCATGCTGGCACACAATGTGGCATTGAGTAGACAATCAGTGCTCTAAATATAGGGTTCTGGTGCACAGCATCCTTTATTGGCCCTGCATGCCCAGCAGAATGGAAGTCCCGATTTGGATTGATTGCAGGATCCTGCATAACCACATGGGCACAGTTTTGCACCAAGGATACAACAGCAGCTGTGGTACTCTGGCAGGAGGGGCTGGAGAAGAGGAATAAGTGGAAGAGGGAACAAAGAAGGTAAGAGGCAACCCTGCAGATGCAATCCTAACCAGGCTGTCTGTGAACAATGTAATTATCCACCAAACAAATAAACACAATCCCAAAGATAATTTTTTCATTTTTCGGCAAAACCCTTATCTTCCCTCAGCGGCTGCCAATCCCAGTATGAATACTGAACTATGAGAGACTGTTGTTTATCTGCTCTCTGTGTGGCTTGACCTGTCCTGCTCCACACAGTCTATTTCCACTGGTTACAACACAGTTGGTGAAAGGCCGCTGGCTTTCACTGGAGTAGTCTGCAGATGGCATTCATGGGTAACCTCAAGTAGCCCTGGGTTCAGTCCTAGTCTGCTCCTTCCTTCCATGGTCTGCTGATAGTTGGGCCAGCCGGCTTGCAAGAAACATAGGAACATCAGTTGTGGGATGACGAACGCTGAGGTTCTGAGAGGACAGTAGATTCAGTCTCCACAGGACTACGGCCATCCTCCAGATAACCATGAGAATTCCGTTGGACGATGACTTGTAGGATTTTCTCACACTTTCTGCACAGCCTTGTCCTTCACATGCCACATTGTTGTTATGGTTGGGAAGCTGCTGGTATGGACAAAGAAATGTTTTCACCTGAGGGGGAAAAAACATAGATGAAACTATCTTGCAAGCGTTACTGATAGACTCGAGGTAGTGGTGTGTGCTGCATGCTCTCTTTCCAGAACCAACTAGGTGTGAATATATCTACAAAGCCAAGTCAAGCAGATGGACTGAAAAAACCCCTTGATGTTTGTGCAGGCCTGGAACCAAACCATCAAAAAGGTCTCTGAGGCTGCCTGCAGCCCCAGCCTCTCTCCAGGTTAGCCAGAGCATGGGAGCAGTGCAGACTGGAACTCAAGAGCAGGGCCATCAAATTATACAGGAGAATCTGCACTCTCAGGCATGTAACAACGAGTCCTCTTGCCACAGTAATCACAGGCGTGGTCTGGCAGGTGTAATTTTATTCAGTGTTTTTTTGCACGGCACTGCTCCATAGAATCCTGCACACCCTGCTCCTGAAAGAAAAAGTAAGTTTCCTGTTTTAGGCATCCAGCCTCCTGTGCATGGTAAAGTGGTATGTCGGGGTGGCAGGTGAGGTAGGGATGAATGCTCAGGATTGACCTTTGGTTTCTTCCTGAGCCGTTTCCCACACTCGCAATTCTTCTCACTTAAGCTCTCATGGACTTTCCCTTTGTCATCCTTCTGTCCCTGTCTTTGCATCTTAAAACTTATTTCATTTCTAAACTGCCCCTGTCCTGAAGGAAGGTCAGCAAACTGATTTTCCACCACAGATGCTGGCTGACCTACCCAGTGCTTAGAGTAGTTTCAGTTTTATTTTATCCACTTATTAGGTTGAGTGATTTTCATGCTTCCCCGGCGGACAGCTAAAACAGGTATTACCTCTTCTCACTAGTCTTTTTTCTATTAGCCAAAGCATAAGCAGCTATAACTCATTTCAGCTGTAATTGCTTTGAACAGGGAGGGTGATATATATGTATAAGCAGAATAACTTCTGTAATGTGCTTTCAGTATGTTATTCTAGGTCTGACAGTACAAGATAATGCCTCAGGCAATGGAAGCAGGCAGTAGCACAAGGTGATAGATGAGGTCCAGATGGAGTATTAAGAAAAGCCTGATGGTGCTATTCAATTAGAAATTATATTGGAGTGAAACACTGACCTAAAAAGCATGTAAGCATCATTCCTTCACTCTACTTAATCTAAACTTGTTAAACTATAAAGCAAAAATAGGGCATTTCATTAAAGAAGTGGTCTGTATCTTGGTGTGAAGTGTTGCCAATATTAAATTATCATCATTTACATGATTCTAATATAGATCATCTGAGGCCATAAAATGATTCCATTCCAGGTCAAATCTGATGCAGAAGAGGGAACATACAAAACATCAAGGTTCAAAGTAAGTTTATTATTAAAGTACGCGCTAGAGCATATTCTGGAGTTAGGGCACAGAGCAAATATTAACTTCAGCAACCGATCTTTAGACTGGAACATGGATTGTAGATTAAATTTAAAATGCAGTCCTGGACAATAGTTTCCTAGAGCTATAGACACCAATTAATTCAAAACCAGACAACACTGATTAACATTTAATTTGGGTATCTGGAGTGTGGGTGCAAAGAAGGAGGTGTGAAAATGATATGTAATTCAAAGGAAGCATTGTAGATACATTGTAACTATAGAATTGTCCTGCCACTACCTTTGAGCTTTAGCATATAAAATGTCATGCGATATTGGGTCAGACAGGCCTCTGCCTCCAAGAATGTCTCATTTTGTTGAGTGAAACACTTCTGTATCCACTAACCTCAGCATCTTTGTTCACATTACAACATTTGGGGGCTCATCCGTATGCCTTGGTGACTCATCGTGGGGACAGCAATCTCCATGGATGAGTATGTTTTTAGTCAGCAGAATCACACTTGTATCTATTCGGGTCATTGATTATGATGTCATGAGATACCACAAACACAGCAGAGAGCTGAACCAGTAGATACTAAAAGTAGTGTGGTGTGTGTTTATGTAAGAGACGAAACATTTGTGAGTTAGTTTGGTGAGACGGGGCTATCAGTTGTGAAGGGTGGTTACTGATTGTTCAGCACACTAGTAGAGTGCATGTATACTTGTTCCAGAACTGTATCTTGGCAGGTGCGTTTGCAAGTGTGTGCGTTTTACCAGTACACCTGTAACTTTGGTAAAATAATTTTAAATGCAAAGGAATACAACAGGCATTATGTGCTCAGATGCACATAAGTGGCAGATTGCAGCGTACACACTTTATTGTTTTAAGTATGTACTGTTTAATTTTTATTCACCATTTATATTTTGCGTAGTGTGGGAATTAGTGTGGAGATATTTGACAGAGAGGTTATACCCAGATATATCTGTCAGGATGACACCCATTGAGGTCGGGCAACGTCGGGTCAAGAAACATGATGACCTGAGACAGCACTTGACCTTGAATATGACATCCATAAGCCCTTCATCCCCGGGAAGCATTCTGGCACAAACTCATGGAAATGATTGAAATTGATCAGATGCACCAGATATGTTGGTAAAAGCGAAGTGCCCAAGGAATATGTGGGATAGTGTAGGCCAAGGGGTGCGGGATGGTATATGGCCAACTACCGGGAACACCAGCAATGAAGAGAGATATCATTTCTTCAAGAGGCTGCAACTGGGGGTGGTAAGAGTAACTGGGGAATGAAAATGTCAGTAGTTCAGAGAGATGATGAGACAGCCATGGGTTATGCAGAATGTAAATATTGAGTATACGAGAAGTATTCAGGCTTGGATAATCCAGGAAGGGATGTCCCAGTCTTCCTGAAAGTGCTGAAGAAAAGACTGAGCTCAGCCCAGCAGAAAAGTTTAGATCTGGGGATAGTGGTAGGATCAGCCTACTCTACGATAGTGTCATGGGCCGGTGAGATAGACCAGAGGAGGGGTAAGAGAAATTGTAAAGTGACTGTAGTAAATGTAGCTGCTGTGACATCATAGAGAACTTGCTTTGTGTGCCAGCAGCTGCAGCACATAGCAAGAAACTTCTGGAATAGATGTGGGAGGGTAAGGGAGATGATGTTGCGGTTGTGGCTTCTCGGGCCATGGTTAGAGACAGTATCCTGAAAAGAGGGCCAGGTGTGAAAATCACTCACCAAAGCAGGGAGAATCCACAGCAGTGCCCTCTCTTTCCAATTTGACTGCTGACCAGATTATAGAGCTTGTGAGGCTTATTAAGGGGCCAACAATGTGAAATGTTGCTGGACACGGAGTTGTCAGGATTGATAACCGATCCACCCTTGCCCATGACTGGAGAAGCTATTTACATTACCAGCGCAGGAGGAGAAACAATGAGGGCAGAGAGAAGTCAGCCCAGGTACTTGAGATTGAGGGATTGCAGCAGCTTCCTGTAGATTTTTAGGTGTGCTCAAACATTGAAGGTACTATCCTGGAGATAGACACTCTAAGAAGGCAGGTGCTATCTTAGACTCAGGAAAAGGAGAAGTAACATGGATAATACAGAGAGAGCAAACACACGTGACCCACAAAGCAGCTAACACGGCCCACAGAAAGACAGGGCGATGTGTGGGGATCATGTCAGGACGTCCCAAGGAGAGGGGCCAGGTACAGTGAGATGTTAGAAGTAGTGCAGCTGCCTGAAGAGGTGGCAGTGATTGAAGTAAAGGCTCATCTGAAAGGGGATAGTAAGGAGCAGAAAGGGAACGAGTGAGCAGACATCAGTGTGAGGAGGGCAGCGGAAGAACAAGAAGCAACAGAAATTTCAAGTGTATAGGAAGAAACTACAAATACCAAGTTAGTAAGATTACATGAAGACGTGAGGAACCACTGTAACCAGGGTAACACATTGAGGGATCGAACAAAGCTGCAGCAACATGTTGCAGATCAGAGCGAGCCAGAGGGAGAGATGATAGTCGTCCCACAGCCAGATGACAAAGTCATGGTAAAGGAGCTAGCTGAAAAGACAGGTTTCACTCCCAGGTGGATAAAACCACAGGTGGTGCTTTGGACAAATAGTGTCTGTGTTGGTGTACAGTCCCGGCGTGGTAGCCAGCGGAAACACTGGGCTCAGGTTAAACCGTATGACCCACCTTCTTGTCACCCTCTCAGACCGAGCAAGAAATCAAGTATACCCAGTCACTGTGTCATTGAAGAGAACCCGATGATAAACACCAGCCGGCTGCATCAGACCTGACCACAGCTGATGGACACAGACCTACAACAAACGCAAAGGCATATGACACCGAGAGAGTGTGACAGCAGGCCATGAATAGCATGTTGAAGGGGAACAGTAACAGTACTTGTAATGAAGGGGAAATAGGCCAGAAAATGGCAGATGGAATTTAATGCAGACAAGTGTGAGGTGTTGCATTTTGGAAGGACAAATCAAGGTAGGACATACACAGTAAATGGTAAGGCACTGAGGAGTGCGGAGGAACAAAGAGATCTGGGAGTTCAGATACATAATTCCCTGAAAGTGGTGTCACAGGTAGACAGGGTTGTAAAGAAGGCTTTTGGCACCCTGGCATTCATAAATCAAAGTATTGAGTATCGGAGTTGGGTTGTTATGAGGAGGTTGTACAAGACATTGGTGAGGCCAAATGTGGAGTATTGTGTACAGTTCTGGTTACCTAACTATAGGAAGGATATCAGTAAGATTGAAAGAGTGCAGAGAAGATTTACTAGGATGTTGCCAGGTCTTCAGGAGTTGAGTTACAGGGAAAGATTGAACAGGTTAGGACTTTATTCCTTGGAGCGTAGAAGAATGAGGGGAGATTTGATAGAGGTTTACAAAATTATGAGGGGTATAGACAGGGTAAATATGAATAGGCTCTTTCCACTTAGATTAGGAGGGATAAGTATGAGAGGACATGGCTTTAGGGTGAAAAGGGAAAGGTTTAGGGGGAACTTCACTCAGAGAGTGGTGGGAGTGTGGAACGAGCTGCCATCTGACGTGGTAAATGTGGGCACACTCTTAAATTTTAAGAATAAATTGGATAGGTACATGGATGGGAGAGATCTGGAGGGTTATGGACTGGATGCAGGTCAATGGGACTAGCAGAGTAATGTTTCAGCACAGACTAGAAGGGCTGAATGGCCTGTTTTCTGTGCTGTATTGTTCTATGGTTCTATGGTTCTATGGTTTTATGGTTTTATGGTTTTATGAAGGCTGCTTGCTGAAGGCGGATGATTAGTTGTATAGTGCAGTATAGAAAAACTTTGGGGAACTATAGATGGGAAGAGATGCATGTTACAGCAGAGACATCAGGCTCCACAACTTTGATGGTGGGGCAGACGAGGAAGAAGAAAATGCACGCAGCCTTTGAAAGCAGTCACCCTCGCCTGAGTGGGTAGTGAGTACAAATGAACTGGGCCCTTTCAATGGTTGGGCCAGCGATCGAATGCACAGTCCAGAAGGGGAGTTCTTGCAGTCATTCAAATAGAGGCTACCACAACCGCTCCTATATATCAATGAGAGGGCCTGTGAGCCTGATGCATTTACCTTGCTGTTGCCCCTGATCAGAGAGTAACCACTGACAGATACTGCAGTGTTTTAACTACCAGAAAATGAAGAGGTGAAGATAAAGAATGCGATTAATCTGCAGTCGGCCAGTCGGGAAGGAGGCAACAGGCATACCAATGATGAAACAGCTTTTTAATGATTGTTGTCAAATTTCTGGAACAACCTCTGCTAGAGTTTTGCAGGGAGCTATTGGAGATTTAGCGTAGATGTAGATGCACATAGTGTAATTCGGAAAGGGGGTTCCAAAGTATAAAGCATTTTTCTGCCCTATTTGATTAGAGCTTCCTTGAGGTCTGGCCTTTCCTGTCCAGGACAGCCAAGAGGAGAGTATTTTCTGGAGTTAGGGTATATAGCAACTATTAGCTTCAGCAACCAATCTTTAGACCTGAACATGGATTGTTGATTAAATTTAAAATGCAGCCCGGGACAATGGTTTCCTGGAGCTGTGGACATCTATTAGTTGAAATCCAGAAATACTGGTCAACATTCATTTTGGTCGTCTGAAGCATGGGTGCAAAGAAAGAGGTAGGAAAATTATATGTAATTCAGAGGAAGCATTCTAGATACATTGTAACTATAGAATTGTCCTGCCTCTACCTTTGATCTTTAGCATATAAAATGACATGCAATATTGGGTCAAACAGACCTTTCCCTCCAAGAGTATCTCATTTTTTTGAATAAAACACTTTTGTATCCTCTAGCTTCAGTATCTGCTCAGTGACTTTATTCACATTACAACAGCACATACATGTCTCCATATACAACCCTGAGATTCATTTTCTTGCAGGCATACTCAATAAGTCTATCATAGAATAGTAACCATAATAGAATCAATGAAAGATTGCACCTACTTGGGCTTTCAACCAGTGACAACAAACTGTGCAAATACAAAAGGAAAGAAATAATAATAATAAATAATCAATAAATATGAAGAACATGAGACGAAGAGTCCTTGAAAGTGAGTCCACAGGGCTTCTCGTTGGAGAAGACACTGAATGATTTTGTGGGGACACACTTGTCTACAAATGTGTACAGAATATCGTGATGTGGCCAGTATTCTAGAGCACAAATCATACCCTGTGGGGTTTCATGGTGCTCTGGATTGCAGCTCATCACCAACGACGGTACTTGTATCACACTAATGGAAAAAAATCAAGGGATCTGAATATTTAAATTGGGATGTTGATGGACAAAATCTGAAAATATTTGGTTAATGGGTCAGTATGTAGAATGCCAAAACATCTGTGATGATCATTTAATACTAGCAG
Source organism: Mobula hypostoma (assembly GCF_963921235.1). Classification (NCBI taxonomy): domain Eukaryota; kingdom Metazoa; phylum Chordata; class Chondrichthyes; order Myliobatiformes; family Myliobatidae; genus Mobula; species Mobula hypostoma. The sequence continues at coordinate 71,310,896 of NC_086102.1, read as the reverse complement.
CCAGTGTAGAAACTTCTAATACATCTTACGTCAGCAAAGGGGATTGTTACAATTACTTTAGTGGTAAAAAATCATTACAGAAAATCCAATTTCTTGTGCAACTGGTTCAGGACACAAATTAGGTCACTGTTTCTTTACCAGCTTGGGGCTACTAATACTGGCACCTTTCAGAAGGTACATGTCAATTTCAAGGACTCAACAACTCAGGTTCTCAGAATTATTTATTATTAGGTTTCTTTGCATATTTACACAGTTTGTCTTCTTTTGCACATCGTTTGTTTATCAGTCTTTGTGTGTAGTTCTTCATTGGTTCTATCGTACTACTTTGTTCTGTTGTGAATGACTGCAAGAAAATGAATCTCAGAGGAGTGTATGGTGACATATTGAAAATAAACTTACTTTGACTTTGAAAGGTCATACACATGTATCTAGAAATTTGGTTTCATCCATTTTTGATGCACTAAATTGCCACAGATGCTCACTTGGCCAGTAATTCACCATTACCTCTTTATTCTAAAAATACCAAATTAATCCTATTAGTGGCTTTTTATTATTTGCCCAGAATATTTTTTCCAGTTTATTTATTCCATTTTCCATTAAAATAGCCAACAGTCCTTGGCTCAACGGCTCTCATAGATGAAGCATTCTAGGCTGCAAATCCTTCCACCTGAATCCTTTTCTTGTCAGTTTTCTCTTAACTGATGAAACAGCAGTTCAATAAGTGATGGCCCTTCATCAAAGAATACCCAGACAGAGAAATAGTCTTCATAAACCTTATTTAAATCTTTGCTTAGCCTTCTATAATCAAACTTCCATAATGAATAAAATATTCAGAAAATTATTAACTTGAAGAAGGCCTAACAGAAGTGTGAAGATGTTGGGCAGAGTATTAAAGGAATTGCCAGAAAATTCAGTGTTGTAAGATTTCCTGATACTTAGAGGAAAATATCAGATCTTCTCCAGAGCAGTCAGTGTTTCTTGAACAAATATGGATGAATATTTACCTTATCAGTTATCAAATGCCTATCCCCCTTTGTCTGTTCCAGAAGATTTGCTGGCAGAAAATTTAGGCGGGACATTGGATAAAGGCAGAGAGTGGGATTATGAGAAATACCCCAGACACTAGGGGTTTGTTGGTGATATGTTTGCAGTTTAGGCTTTCTTGAGGCTGCTTTCACAATATCTATTTTGATAAAACTATTTTATTTTGAAGCCATGTACCAGAGGTTTGGAATCATGAGATCTTACAGTAGTTGGAAGCTGATCGTCCCATCATATCTGTGCCAGCTCTTTGCAAAACTTACCCAATTACTCCCATTCCTAGCCTCTTAAGTTATAGATTAATGATCTGGATAATGGAACAGATGTTATCTGATGCCAAGTTTGCAGATAATTTAATGGTAAGTGGAGGGGCAGGTATTTTTGAAGAAGTAGAGAGTCTACAGAAGGAAGTGAACAGGTTGAGAGCATGGGCAAAGAAGTGGCACGTGGAATACAGAGTGTGGACGTATATGGCCATGTATTTTGATAGAAGGAATAAAGGTGTAGACCATTTTCTAAATGGTGAGATGAGGGTAAGGCAAAGGGCGTTGTCTATATGGATTTTAGGAAGGCATTTGACAAAGTCCCTCATGGCAGGCGAACCCAGAAGATTAAGATACATGGGGTCAGCGGTGAATTGGCTGTTTGGATTCGGAACTGGCTTATGCATAGAAGACAGAGTGTAGTGGTTGAAAGGACTTATTCCAGCTGGAGGTCCATAGTTAGTGGTGCTCTGCAGGGATCTGTGCTAATGCCACTACTGTTTGTGATGTATATAAATGACCTGTATGAACATGTAGATTGGTGGGTTAGTAAGTTTGCGGATGATATCAAAATTGGTGGAGTTGTGGTTAGCTTAGAAGACTGGCAAAGCATACAATGCAATACAGATCAGATGCAGACATGGGCAGATAAATGGCAGCTGGAGTTTAACCCTGATAAATGTGAGGTGTTGCAATTCGGTAGAGCAAATGCAAGGAGACAGTACATTGTTAAGTGCAAGTTCATTAACAGTGTTGCTGAGCAGAGAGATCTTGGGATCCAAGTTCATAGCTCCAATAAGGTGATTAAGAAGGCTTTTGAAATGCTTACTTTTATTAGTCAAGTCATTAAGTTCAAAAGTCGCAACTTTATAAAACTCTGGTCAGGCCACATCGGGAGTATTGTGTAGGGTTCTGGTTGCCTACAATAGGAAGGATGTTGAGGCTTTGGAGAGGGTGCAGAAGAGGATTACCAGGATTCTGCCTGGTTTAGAAGGTACGTGCTATCATGAGAGGCTGAATAAACTCGGGTTGTTTTCTCTGAAGTGGCAAGTAATGAGGGGAGATCTGAAAGACGTTTATAAGATTATGAGAGGCATAGATACAGGGGGTATCTGTTTCGCAGGGTAAAAATGTCTAAGACCAGAGGGCATGCATTGAAGGTGAGAGGGGGCAGGTTCCAGGGGGATGTAAGGGGTAATTTTTTTACTGAGAAAGTGGTGGATGCCTGGAATGCGCTGCCTGGTATGGTGATAGAGGCAAATATATTAGAGGCTTTCAAGAGACAATTAGATAGGCACATGAATATGAGGAAGATGGAAGGATTAGTGTTTGGGTTTTTTCGATTTGCTTTTTAGCTGGTACGGCACAACACTGTGAGCCGAAGGGCCTGTTCCTGTGCTGTACTGTTCTATATTGTATGTGGACTTTAACAAGGTCTTTGATGAGGTCCCTCATCGCTGGCTAGTGTGGAAGGTTAGATCACAGGGGATGCAGGATGAAATAGCAGACTGGATAAAAGATTGACTCAGTGGTAGGAAAGAAGTAGGTGACAGTTGTGGGGTGGTTTCTCAGATTGGAAGCCTATGTCTAGTAGAGTGCCACAGGGGTCAGTGCTGAGACCTTTGTTGTTTGTAATTTACTGCATATAAACAATGTGGATATGAATATACCAGGAATGGTTAGTAGGTCTGAGGATGATACTAAAATAGGTAGTGCAGGAGGTTATGAACAGCCATCAGTTAGTTATGCAAATAGCTTTTAGTCCAGAAAGTGTGAGGTGTTTGGATCCTGGGAGTTCAAACCAGGTTGGACTTACGGTACACAGTGAGAGGTAGGACCTGGAGAGTATCATGGAACAGAGGAACCTATGACCACACGTACACAGTTCATGGAAAGAACCATCACAAGTGGATGCGGTGGTAAAGAAGGCATTTGGAATCCTGGTCTTCGTCAGTCAGTGCACTGAAGACAGACGTTTGGAAGTTACATTGCAGTTATACGTGATGTTGATAAAACTGGATTTGAACTATTGTATACAGCTTTGGTCACCGTATTATAAGACAGAAGTAATTAGACCATGAAGAGTGGGGCAAAGATTTATAAAGATGCTATCTGGACCTGGGTTATAAGAATAAGCTTCATAAACTAGGACTTTCTTTCCTGGAACGAAAGAGATTGAGGGGTGACCTGATAGTGTTATATTAGGTTATGGGGGTTATAGACATGATGAAAGTACATAGTCTTTGTCCTGGGGAGGGGGTACTGAAAACAACGGAGCCAAGGTTTAAGATAAGAGACAAGAGATTTAAAAGGGACATCAGTGGCAGGGTCATTGGCTGAAGCAGGCACATTACACTTAAAAACCACCTAAATAAGTAGAATTGGGCCAACGGGACTGTTTCCATGCTGTGTGATTCTATCATCCCTTCCAGAAATCTACTCAAAATTGTGAAGATACGGTTCATCTGAACAGATTGACAGATAACCAGGTCAGTTGTCAGCAGTTTTAAAGAGAAAGCAGACGTTAAAACATGCGTGCAGGCACTTGTGGTGAATACTCCTCAAAGCATTTCTTCCTTTGTTTTGTATTCATCACCTTTATTTCCTCTCCTTTAGCCCATCACTGCGGAGCCCATCTGCGCTCTGCTTCTTCTGTTAGGTTTCACTTAAATTCAGAGCTCACTTGTTAGGAGTCATTTTCTCTTCTGATCATTTTTGTCCTTGCCCGATCCTAAAATAGAGTCCATTACTGGCATCTGCACTGCCTGCAGACTTGATCTGGAGGGACTACTCAGAAGCAAAGTTGAATCAGTCACTTGCAAGATTACTCCAAGCAAACATAAGAAAAAGACTGTAAGAAAATAGGAACAGGAGTAGATCACTCAGTCCCTCAAACTTTTCCATCAGAAACTGATGAGATGGGATATGTGGTTAAGCACAACTCCTAAACAGTCGCCATTAATGAATTTCCAGCATCTGCAGAATTCCTCGTGTTTACGCCATTAATGTCGGGTTCTGTTCGTTTGGGCTAACAAAGCATTTAATCGGGATGTGCACTCTCCCTGATATGGGCATGTGCATGAAGGGGGGAAGGGATCTGTGGGTAAGAAAATGATGTACTGAGTGTGAGCAGAGAAAGTAAGGTTGTTAAAACAAAAGGAAATCTTATCTTTGTGGTTTAAGCATCAGCAATTAATACTGAAAAAGGATTAAGGACTAGTAAATGTTGAAGATCAGTTTCTGAATAAAGTACACAAAGCTTCTTTTCTTTCAGTTCTAGAAATGAAGGCAGTGATTTGATTGTATGTTTGCTGATCACTATTGATATTTTTAGTGATCTGTTGATTTCTGCTGCTACATACATCTTACCTATTGTCTGGGCACAATGAAGGCAACATTAACCCCCTCTCTCCACCCCCGGAGTAGATAGTTTAGGGTTGGGAATATCAAGCTTAGGCCAAGGATATAACAGCCAGGGGTCCAAAGAATGAGAGTGGAGCCCAACAATAAGTGATAACTTCTTGGCTGATTCTGTGAATGGCTTGACTCAACCTGTGGTGAGATTGCAAAGATGGGATGTTCACAATGTGATCTGCAGTTTGGAGCTGTGAGATTCCACACCAGTATGGTCGCTGCTCTTGTTATTTTCGGAATCAGGTGAGGACTTTAATATTCATCACGAGAAGCAACAACAGCGGGACCAGTAACAGTCTTCTCATCATAGACTTGCTGTTTCACAGAAGGAAGGGAATAATGGAGAGATACAATCCAAGGAAGTTCTCTCAACAAGTCTGAACCTCACTACATGGGTGCCATCGATAGGGTTCAGCAAGCATCTCCCAGAACTGATCCTGTTACCCTGTTGACCTAAGGACCACATTTAACAATAGGTGTAAAGTTCATGGTTGCTGCCCTTTATTGTGGCATCTGTCCTCTCTCTTTCCAGTCCCAGTGAAGGATCTGGGCCCACAGCATGATTCACTTCCCCTCCATAAATGTCGCCTGGCCTGCCTCATTCTTCCGGCATTTTGTGTGTTGCTCCAGGTTTCCAGCATTTGCAGTTTCTCTTGTGTTACCCTTACATTTTCTTCCCCTTTATTTTATACTGTGATCTCTATTCTTTGTCCTTACCACCAGCAGGAACAACCTCCCAGCATCCACTCAGTTCAAAAATCTCTCACCATCTTATATACTTTGATCAAATATTCCCTCAGCCTTTTTTTCTCTAGAGAAAACATTTCCACCCTCTCTAATCTATCCTTGCGATCGCAGTTGCTTAGCCCACGCATTTTTCTTGTAAAACATTTCCGGACCCTTCCTCATACCCTCACATTTTTCCTATAATGAGGCAGTGAGAATTAGCACTCCAGTTGAGGCTTAACCAGTGTTTCCTATGGTTTCAGCACAGCTTCTCTGCTTTCGTACTCTGTTCCACTATTGGATGAATTATGAGGTCAAGTTCCTTTTAAAGGCTAGAGTTGCGGCTTTTAGGTCCGGGGATACCAGTCGCTACACGGAATCCAGGCGTGAACTCTGGAAAGCCATTAAGGGTGCCAAGAGGCAATATCGAGCCAAGTTGGAAGCCCAGGCTAACCAAAGGGATGCCAGTAGACTATGGCAGGGTCTAAATGAGATCACTGGGTGCAAAGAAAAGGCTGGGAATATCAATAACTGTGGTGCTTCTCTTCCTGATGAACTTAACGTATTCTACGTAAGATTCGAACAGAAAAGGAGCGTCCCGCTCCCTCCGGATAACCGGACCTGGTGGCATCGAAATTCATCATCACTAAGGAGGACGTTAGAAGGCCTTCCTGAAGATAAATCCAAGGAAGGCGACGGGCCCAGATGGCGTCCCAGGACAGGTTCTCCGGGCTTGTGCAAGCGAGCTGGCTGGAGTGTTTGCTGACATCTTCAACTGCTCCTTGCTTCAGTCTAAGATTCCCTCGTGTTTTAAGAAGGCAACGATAATCCCAGAGCCGAAGAAGAGCAAGGTGGTATGCCTGAATGACTATCGACCTGTGGCTCTGACATCAATTGCTATGAAGAGCTTCGAGGGAGTGGTTCTGGCACACATCCACCACATCCTACTGGTCAACCTCGATGCTTTGCAATTCGCCTATCGGAGCAACAGGTCAACGGCAGATGCCATCTCTCTGGCCTTACATTCCTCCTTAGGACACCTGGAGAATAAAGACGCATACGTAAGGCTCCTTTTCATTGACTACAGCTCTGCCTTTAATATCATCGTTCCAAATAAACTGACTCCTAAGCTCCGGAACCTGGGCCTTAACACTCAGATCTGCAGCTGGATCTCCAGCTTCCTCACAGACAGGACCCAGGCTGTAAAAATAGGGGACAAGCTCTCGTCTACAATCACTCTGAGCACCGGTGCCCCACAAGGCTGTGTACTTAGCCCCCTGCTGTACTCACTGTAAACCCATGACTGTGTAGCCAAGTTTCCATCAAACTCAATATATAAGTTTGCTGATGACACAACAATTGTAGGCCGTATCTTGGGTAATGATGAGTTTGAGTACAGAGAGGAAATTAAGAACCTGGTGGCATGGTGCGAAGACAATAACCTATCCTTCAACGTCAGCAAGACGAAGGAACTGGTTGTTGACTTCAGAAAGAGTAGCGGACCACACGACCCAATTTACATCGGTGGTGCGCAAGTGGAACAGGTCAAAAGCTTTAAGTTCCTCGGGGTCAATATCACGAATGACCTGACTTGGTCCAACCAAGCAGAGTTCACTGCCAAGAAGGCCCACCAGCACCTTTACTTCCTGAGAAAACTAAAGAAATTTGGCCTATCCCCTAAAACCCTCACTATTTTTTATAGATGCACCGTAGAAAGCATTCTTCTAGGGTGCATCACAACCTGGTATGGAAGTTGTCCTGTCCAAGACCGAAAGAAGCTACAGAAGACGGCTCAGCACATCCCACAAACCAGTCTTCCGTCTGTGGACTCACTTTACACCGCACACTGTCGGAGCAGTGCTGCCAGGATAATCAAGGACACAACCCACCCAGCAAACAGACTTTTCGTCCCTCTTCCCTCCAGGAGAAGGTTCAGGAGCTTGAAGACTCGTACGGCCAGATTTGGGAACAGCTTCTTTCCAACTGTGATAAGACTGCTGAACGGATCCTGACCCGGATCTGGGCCGTACCCTCCAAAATTCTGGACCTGCCTCTCAATTTTTTTGCACTGCCTTACTTTCCATTTTTCTATTTTCTATTTATGATTTATAATTTAAATTTTTAATATTTACTAATTTTAACTAGTTATAATATCTTTAATATTTAATATTTGTAATCCAGGGAGTGTGAAGCGCAGAATCAAATATCGCTGTGATGATTGTACGTTCTAGTACCAATTGTTCGGCAACAATAAAATATAAAGTATTGATAAAATCCCATAACCGTACAGTATATGCCTTAGTAGCCGCTTTCTCAACCTGTGCTGCAACTTTTGATGAACTGGGTCCCTCTGTTTCTGTACTCATTTTGTAAGGGGAATACTTGGAATAGATAGTCACAATCTCTTTCCCAAGACAAGCGAGTCTACAATTCTGAGAGGGGAGAAAGGAGAAGGGAGGTGAGATCTGAGGGGTATTCTTCACATAGAGGATGGCGCTTACCTGGTTTGAGCCATTGGATAAGCTGGAGGAGACAGAGAAAATTCTAAAGTTTATAAGGTGTTTGGATAAGGAAGGCACAGAGGGATGCAGGCTTAATGCAGACAAGTGGGTTTAACTTAGAAAGGCATCATGGACAGCATGGACTAGGTGGACTTATCTTTGCTGTATGATTCTATGATCTGTTCTGATTCATTTTCCATCAACATTTCCGGTGGTGCTCCCTTTTCTGCTCATGGTATCATATTGCAGGGGGAATCCAGGAACCGCCCTATACAATATATTGTCTTCCACAGAATCTTTCCTTTGTATCTACCTGAAGTGGACATAAGTGTAGTATGCAAGAATTTGAACTGGCATAATAAGGATATTTTTTAAAAAAACAGTTGACAAAAACTTTATTGTTCCATTCTTCATTCTGTACTTAATTGTAAATGTCATACAGTGGATGATGCTTGGTGTTCTTTTGTAAGTCCACCCATTGATGAGCAAAAGCAGTATAAAGAAAAAATAAAGATCTGGTTTATTTCAGACTTTTGGGGTAATTTTATGTAAAACTTCAACAAAACAGAGGGTTATTATCAAAAAGAATGAACTTGCATCCTCTGTCTAATATAGGGCTGTAAATAATCTTCACTGAAGCACGTGAACTATTCATGCCTTTAAAGTGGTGCTGACTGTACAGTATTTTAATAACTATAAAGTCTGAATAATAAATATAAAATGATACAACACTCTCTGCCAATGCAGTATGCAAGGTAAATCTATACAAATTTCAAGTATATCACAGAAAATTGTAGTTTTTCGAAAGGTTCCTGTATTACACTTGAAAAAATTTATTGCATTGGTATACATCATATTTGGTGGGATTTTTAAAAGATTAGCTTGCAGAGAAGCCTGTTTGGATGCTCATTAAACTCTAGTTAGCAAAAGATTTTCTCTGCAGCTTCTGCAGTGTTAGGAATAGCTGGTGAGTCATAATACGTGTTATTCTCAGAGGCACAGAAAGGTTCCAACAAAACGTACTGAATGTTCAATTAAGAAACAATTATTTAACAGGTCAATATCAGGCAAAATCAATATCACAGAACCAAGCATCAGTGGCTGCACCCTGGAGCAGATGTAATATTCTCACTTCATGTTCCTGCTCGGTACTACGGAGTAAAAAGATTAGAGGTTGCAAGAACGAATGAACATAGATCTGTAGCTTATAAAATCCTCCAAATTACACAAACACTATTCCCTGTTCTCTGTTATACATTCTTGTGAATCATCTAAGTACTACAAGAAGGATTTATCAAATTTTATTTGATAGCTTGTGATATAGCTAAATATCTAATTACAGAGCAAAAACAACTGTCCACTACACTTGGCCACACTGTACACATTTTGTGCAGAGTATCAACAATGGGAGACAATGGGCCTAACCAGTTCCCCTCTATCACTTGACAGAACTGGTCCTCACCATCAACAATTTCTCTTTTGGTTCCTCCCACTTTCTTCAAACTAAAGATGTAGCCATGGGCACTCGCATGGGCCACAGCTATGCCTGACTTTTCATCAGCTAAGTGGAACAGTTCATGTTCCAAGCCTACCCTGGTAAGGCTCCCCAACTCCTTTTTCTGCTACGTTGACAACTTCTTTGGTGCTGCTTCCTGTATCTAAGCTGAGATCTTCAGTTTCCTGAACTATGCCTCCAACTTCCACCCTGTACTCAAATTTACTTGATCCATCTCTGACACCTCTCTCCCCTTAATTTCTCTCTCTCCATCTCCAAAGACAAATTATCTGCTCAACATCTTTTACAAACCCACTTGTAAAGACGTTATCCCATGTCAGTTCCTCCAGCTCCACCCCATCTGTTCTCATAATGAAGCTTTCCACACCCAGTCATCCAAGATGTCAACTTTTTTGAGAAAATTAGTTTTACCCTCCACCACTATCAAATCTGTCCTCACCCATATCTCCTCTACTTCCCACATGTCTGCCTCAGTCCTCGACATAACAGGGATTGGGTTCTCCTTGTCCTCAGCTACTACCACATGAGCGTCCACATCCAACATATAACCAATCCTTTGCAACCTCCACCATCTCTGACAGGATCCCATCATGATCCTTCCCTTCACCCCACCTTCCCTGCTTTCTGCAGAGGTTGCTCTCTCCACAACTCCCTTGTTTACTCCATTAATCTCTCTTCTGGTACTTAACCATGTAACCACGCTAGGTGCTACACATGCCTCTACACTTCCTCCCTTACCCCCATTCGGGGCCCTAAACAGTCCTTCCAGGCTGGGTGACATTTCACCTATGAACCTGGCAGGGTCACTTACTGCATCTGGTGCTCTCAGGGCCTCCCCTACTTTGGTGAGACCCAATACAAACTGGAGGACTGCTTCGTCAAGCACCTTTCCTCTATCTGGCACTACAGCTAGGATATCCCAGTAGCTGCCCATTTCAATTAAACTTCCCATCCCCACGATACTCTGTTTATCTATGTCTTCCTCCACTGCCATTCCTCCAGGTCAGACATAGGTTGGAGATACAACATTGTGTAATCTGTTTTAATAGTCTCCGACCTGATGGCATGAACATTGATTTCTATAACTTCTGCTAACCACTCACCTTTCTTTCCACACATTGTTTTGTTTTCCCTTATTCTGGTGGACTTCTCACGCCTTCACTTCCCTTCTCCCAACCTCATGACCTGCCCATCAACTCCCGCTGATTCCCCATCTCCTTCCTTGGTCTACTCTTCTCCTTTTTCAGCCCTTTAGCACTTCTACCAATTAACACCTTGCTTCTCACATCATTCCCTTTCATAACCCCTCCTCCATTCACTCACAACTTGCTCCTCACCTGGTCTTACCTATCTCCTGACAGTTGGTACTCTTCCAACCCCCTGCACCCTTTTACTCTGGCTTCTGCACCCTTCTTTTCCAGACCTAATGAAGGTTTTGGCTTGAAAAGTCAACTGTTCATTTCTATCCTTAGATGCTGCCAGATCAGCAGAATTTCTCCGGCTTTTTGTGTGCATTGAGGCAAGAATATATACAGATTTAATGTAGGATGGTTGTAATTAAGTGCCTGGTGATCAGTATAGACTCAGTCGGCCTACAGGCCTGGTTCTGTAATGTTGGGCTCTGTAATCTTGCCTGTAAATTCATCCTTAGTCAGTAGCGTTCAATGATTTACATGGAAATATTCTTGTGTTGCTCAAGCAGAGCAGAATATAATAATACTGTTAAACATCAGGTTTAAGACAACTAAGGGTAAATTTCTGGGCAATTTTTTTTCTGGAATTAGAAAGTCCAGTTAGTAGGAGACAATAAGTCAATGAGTTTGTGCATGTGTCCATTACATACCCTTACAATTTTCTCATGACTCATATATATTGTCCTTAGTTCTAATCTCACACAAAAGTGAAAACATCTGTATCAATATCCAGCAAAATGATTCACAAAAATGATTCCAGGATTGAATGGTTTGTAAGATGAAGAGCGTTTGATGGCTCTGGGCCTGTATACGTTAGAATTCAGAAGAATGAGGGGTGACCAAATTGATAGAATGGATGTGGAGAGCTTGTTCCTATGGTGGAAGAGTCTAAAACTAGAGGACACAGCCTCAGAATAGAGGGGCGTCTTTTTAGCATGGAGATGAGGAGGAACTTGTTTCACTAGAGAGTAGTGAATCTCTGGAAGTCTGTGCCACAGGCAGCTGTGGAGGCCAAGTATTTATGTATGTCTAAGGCAGAGGTTGATAGATTCTTGATTGGTCAGGGATATGGGGAGAAGGCAGGAGACTGGGGCTGAGAGGAAAATTAGATCAGTCATGATGAAGTGACAGACCGGAGACGACGGGCCAAATGGCCTAATTCTAGCAGAAGCAGAAGGATAAGCTTAAATACAAATTTATCGTAACTTTTCTGCTTCTTTTTTCCATCCATTTTGTAATGAATTTTATTGCACTGTTTGATTTCCATGCTCTGGTAATGCCTGACTTTTGCTGAGTTTTTATCCAATTTTAAGCAAACAGTCAACAATGGAGGATCAGTGGATTTAGGTGGAGCTGATTGCCTTCAGCTTGCAATGATAGATGGCCCCAAGGCTTCAAACGTAGTCTAAAAAGGCAGCAATTAGGAATGGATGCAGTGATACAAATATAAATTTAATATCTTACATAATATAAATGATATCAAAGCTGATGATCTGGGAATTGGAAGAGAATCCATTGCTTCATATATTTAGATTATGAATGCAAAGGTTTAAAGCATTTAAAAAAGAGTAGATTTGATTCTTCTTGACAAAGTGTTAGAGGAGACACAAGAGATTCTGCAGATGCTGTAAATCTTGAGCAACACACACAAAATGCTGGAGGAACTCAGCAAATCAGGCAGCATCTATGGAGGGAAATGAACGGTCGACATTACAGATATAATATGTTGTAGATTAAGAATTTGATAGTGCATAATAATCACAAATGCCAAGAATTCCATTCAAGTCATGCATTGCCAGTTTTGCTTTCTTTGAGAAAGGCACAGGTCTGGTTACAGAGAATCAAACATGCTACTGCTAGAGTGAGGGAAGGTGCTCGAGTGAAGAAAGGTGACGACACATTTAAGAACTTGGAAAGGCAAAAAAAAACTCTGAAGCAGAATGGTGAGAATGAGGATTCACTTTTCAAAGTTGAGAGGTTATTACAAAGTTAAATAATGGAAGACCAAGTGGAATAATTCAAGATATTAGCTGAAATTGAGGATGCAGAAGGGAAACTTTGAAGACAGAGTTAGTAGAAGTGTAATTGAAAGAAAATAAGCAAAGTCTTGTTGATGAGTGAAACTTAGGAGCTAGGGTTAAAACACTGGGGAGAAACTAAAATGGGAGGGGAGAAGACAAACTATGAGGAAGTCTCTCAGCCAGCTCAAACACGTTGGAGCTACAGCCAATAGATAGAGGAGCTTTTATATCATAAACATTCACAGAGTTTGGGAAAATAGCAACAGGAAGTGAAAAGAACGTATGCTGATTCTACTGCACACTCAGGACACCAAGTTGCTATAAAATCTGTGACTGAAGGAGGATGCATGCCTCACTGGAGATGAAATATGCATAATCTTCATTATTATGCAGTAGTTCATAATCTTTTGTGAAGAAAGGAGATAAATTTACATTTAATAGTCCAAATTTGACCCAGCATGATGCCATTCTATCCTGTGCTGAAACAAGTATTGATGCTTTGTAATTGTCATGGTAACAGAGAGAGAGTTTTATCTAAAGTATGGAATATTATTCTGATTGTTATACCTAGATTTGGAAACGATAACTATAGCAACACACAAAATGATGGAGGAATTCAGCAGGTCGGGCAGCATCTGTAGAGCAGAATACATGACTTTTCAGGCTGAGATGCCTTATCAGGTCCTGTTGAAGAGTCTTGGCCCAAATGTAGACTGTTTATTCCCCTCCGTAGATGCTGCCTAACCTGCTGAGTTCCTTCAGCATTTTTTTTGTTGCTCTGGATTTCCAGCATCTGAAGAATCTCTTGTGTTTATGAGTAACTTAAGTTCCCTACTACATTGTTTCTGCATAATACACAGACGATTTCAGCAAACTATCCACCACTGTCATTCACCAACATCATACTTTTGCTACCTGTCAGACTAGTCACTCGAGTAGCATGTAAGAGAGTACATATCATTCCCAAAAGAAAATTATTCAAAAGCAAGAGATTAGGCACCAGATTCATGAAGGATTAAGAAAACTGGGAATGTTGGCCTATATACTCACTCGAGTAGCATGTAAGAGAGTACATATCATTCCCAAAAGAAAATTATTCAAAAGCAAGAGATTAGGCACCAGATTCATGAAGGATTAAGAAAACTGGGAATGTTGGCCTATATGGTGTAGATTGTTCAGGATGAAAGTTGCAAATATCACTCCACTTTATAAGAAGGGAGAGAGGCAAAAGACAGGAAATTATAGGACAGTTGGCCTGACTTCAGTGATTGGCAAGATGATTGGCGCACTCAGCGATTCAGAAACAGCTTCTTCCCCTCTGCCATCCGATTCCTGAATGGACTTTGAATCTTTAGACACTACCTCATTTTTTTTAATATACGATATTTCTGTTTTTGCACATTTTTAAATAATCTATTCAATATACATAATCTCTTCCTTCAGTTAGTCCTGACGAAGGGTCTCGGCCTGAAACGTCGACTGCGCCTCTTCCTATAGATGCTGCCTGGCCTGCTGCGTTCACCAGCAACTTTGATGTATGTTGCTTGAATTTCCAGCATCTGCAGAATTCCTGTTGTTTACATAATTGATTTACTTGTTTGTTTAGTATCATGTTTTATTTTATTATTATCTTTTTTCTTTCTCTGCTAGATTATTTATTACATTGAACTGCTGCTGCTAAGTTAACAAATTTCACGTCACATGCCGGTGATAATAATCCTGATTCTGATTCTGATTCTGTTCGACCCATTATTGATATTTTGGGGTCCTTGGAGGCACACAATAAAACAGGTGGAAGACAACATGGTTTCCTTAAAGGGAAATCTTGCCTGACAAATCTCTAGGAATTCTTTGAGGAAATAATAGGCAGGATAGGCAAAGGAAAGTTAATGGATGTTGTTCCCTTGGATTTTCAGAAGCTGGTTGTCAAGGTGCCACACATGAGGCTGCTAAACAAGGTAAAAGCCCATTGAATTACAGAAAAGATATTAGCATGGAAAGAAGATTGGATTAAATGACTGGAAGAAGGCAAAGAGGGGGAATAAAGAGGGCCTTTTCTGGTTAGTTGCCATAACTAATGATGTTCTGTGAGGAACAGTGTTGGGTCCACTACTTTTACATTGCACGTTAATAACCTGGATGACGGAATTGATGGCTTTGTGGCCAAGTTTGCTGATGATGCAAAAGACCAGGTAGTGTTGAGGAAGCAGAGAGTCTGCAGAATGACTTGAACAGATTAGGTGAATGGGCAAAGAAGTGACAGATGGAATACAAAGTAGGGAAGAGAAGAGTGTTGTCATGCATATTAGAAGGAATAAAGGTGTAGACTATTTTCTAACTAGGGAGCAAATTCAGAAATCAGAGGTGCAAAGGTAATTGGGAATCCTATGTAGAATTCCCTAAAGGGTAACTTGCAGGCTGAATTGGCAGTAAGAAGGACAAATACAACATCAGCATTCATTTCAAGAGGACTAGAATATAAAAGTAAGGATGTAATGCTGAGGTTTTTTAAGGCATTTGTCAGACATTTGGAGTATTGAGAGCACTTTAGGGGGACCCATATCTAAGAAAGGATATGCTGGCACTGGAGAGTCCACAGATGGTTCATGAGAATGATCCCAGGAATGAACATGCTAACATATGAGGAGCATTTGATGGCTCTGGGCCGTACTCACAGGAGTTTTGAAGAATGAGGAGGGATCTCATTGAAGCCTACCAAATAATGAAATGCCTAGATAGAGTGGGCATGAACAGAATGTTTCCAATTATGAGAGAGTCTGGAGCCAAAGGGAACAGCCTCAGAAAAGAAAGACATCCCTTTAGAACATAGATGAGGAGGAATTTATTTTGCCAGAAGGTGGTGAACATATAGAATTTGTTGCCACAGACAGCTATGGAGTCCAAGTCATTGGGTATATTTTAAGGTAAAGGCTGATAGTTTCTTGATTACCAAATGTTACCGGGGAAAGGCAGGAGAATGGGGTTAAGAGGGAAAATGAATTAGCCATGATTGAATGGCAGAGCAGACTCAGTGGGGTGAATGGCCTAATTCTTCTCCTATGCCTTATGGTCTTATAACTGTTGTAGTTGCCGGTTGAGTTGAGCAGACTTCCTATTGCAGATTTTTTTTATCTTAATCTTAGCAACAGCACCAGTTTTGGAGGTTGGGATTTATGTATTGCAGTCACTGATTCACAGTCTAGTGTGGCGCATAAAGATTTCTAAAGAAATCATGTTAGGTTGAAGAAGTAGCTGAATGTTTTATGATAGAGAAGTGATTAAGGGGTGTATGAGCTATAGCACAGCAAGGACGACATGTTAAAATTTTTTATTACTTAGCAGAATGGTTTTTGAAGCCAAGTTGCCTCTCTATCAATTTGAACATGAGGTAAATTAACGAAGTCTACTAAAGCAAGATAGATCCAATTCAGCCTGAGAATATCTGCAGACCTTGGGATTAAGTAACTGATGATCAGCATGGATTTATAGGGCCAAGGGGCTGGTCTCCACACTGAATGACTATGACTTTCAGCTCAGTGGGATACCAGCTTTATACAGTATCAGTTAACACACACCATTGACCTGAACCATGGCATGACCATGCTAGATTCTTACACCCTCTCAGATGTGCAATTTGCTTCTTTTGAGTTAGGCACGAAAAAAGCTCAGCAGCAGGTGTTACACATCATTTGTCTTGCTAACAGCTAGCATTCACTGCGAACATGGTCCATCTCTTTAAATTGAATACTGCTTACCAAGTGCCTGGAGCTTGAGAATTTGGGCTGGCACATGGGAATAAATTCTCTATTCCAGTTTCCCACTTAGTACTACTGTTGAGCACTGTGATATAACTGGATTCCAAGGCAATGCTGGGGGTAAGTTAAATGGCTGCTTTAAATTGCATCTACTGTAGGTAGACGTGAGAAAACAGAAGAAGGGAATTAACAGGATCTGAGAGAGAGTAGGTCATGGGGCGGGGGCGGAAGACAGGAAAGCTCTGAGAGATGGAATGGACTCATGGTCAGTGGCCTCCTCCATCACAAGGAAATATGAACTGAAGACATGAAAATCATTTTTCTGAATGTGCCTATTCCTCCAGTACTCACTTGCAATGTTTGGTTTCTCAAGCAGAAAGCACAAATCGTCAGCTTACCTCAGCTTAGAACTATTAAGAGATGTAAAGATAGAAATTTGTTGAACCCAACGCTGCTGCTGGCTGCAAGTAATTAGCATGAAGTAGGTGAGCATCTGTCTCCTGTTCAATAATTGCCCAATGGGATTGTCAGTCAGTGTGTACATCTTAAAAGCTTTCAACTGCTAAAAAAAAACACGCTTGCTCTTTTCTTTGGAATTGACAACTGTTATTCTGAAGCCATGGGGAAAAAATGCCTACCAAAAGTCATGGCAACAGCAAGGCAATAGTGTTTATAGCCATAAAACTTCTGTAGCAGTAAGCGTGGCTGAGGAGGGCTGTCACACTTCACTCTAATTCCTGGATAAGCATAGGTCAGAAGTCATTGATCAAAATAATAGCAGAGATACAGATAGAACAGTAGAGCACTGGACAGGCTATTCTTGATCCAAATTATGTTGACTGTTCTCCTCTTCCTGTGTGTCCTCTATATCCTTGCATTCCCTCCACATTCGTACGTTTATCCAAAAGCCTGTTAAATGCCACCAAACTGCCTGCTTACACAACTACCTCTGCTAACCTACTCCAGGAAACTACCATTCCCTGCATTAAAAAAATTCTATCATGCCACCTTTAAAGCATGTCCTCCAGTCAATATCAAAATAACTTGAACTTGGGAAAGTGCAATCACCCTTATTAGAAACAAGTTGGATATTTAGAACCAATTTGGTTATAGATTATTGTAGGAAATATAACTGAGAAAAACACTTCCTTCGTATGTATGTTCACATTGCTGGAGTGTGTGAATACATTGGTATCATTTTTAATAAGCCAGCACTACTTCCCATAACCACCACCTTCGGTACCAGCCTCCTTTAGTACAGTACCCACTTTTCCCAAATCCTTCACTACATATTTCTCTTTTCCCAATAACTAGAGCTAGCAATAAACATTAAGCAGCAAGAGGTGGTATAGTCGGTATATCAAGAGCTCTAAGTTGTGAATATTTCTTCATGTTTTAGGAGCATGTTTTTCAATGCAGTGGGCAAAATTTGGTAAAGTAACAGGAGGTGGTTATTTCCCATCACTGATCATACTTTATGTAGCACTCCCTCTACTCTGTTGGAAAACAAGCAGTGAAAACCCTTCCATGTCAACACTCACACAAAATGCTGGAGGAACTCAGCAGGTCAGGCAGCATCTATGGAAAGTCTCGGCCCAAAACGTCAACAATTTATTCCTCTCCATAGATACTACCTGGCGTGCTGAGTTCCTCCAGAATTTAATGTGTGTTACTTTGGATTTTCAGCATTGGCAGAAACTCTTGTGTCCATATCAACACTGCCTCTTCAAAGTGTTTAGGAAATCCAGGATAAGGAACAGACACAGACTTTCTCAACTTGTCTCCCTCTTTCAAACAGTGGAGTGGTGTAAAAAAATCAAGGTGGTTGGAAAGTAAGTTGGAAAGATGTTGGAGTGAAATGATGACCACAAAAGAGCAGGATCAGATGGAAGTACAAAGGACAGGTTGGATGGGGAGTAAGAACCAGAGATAAAGGAGGAAGAGTATTTGATCTTCAGGAGTCAATTTTCAAAATAACTCCTTGCAAGTCACCATTCTCTCAGAGCTTACCAGTTTTAATGTAGACTTGCAGACCATCTTGGAATATTATGCAACTCCTGGGCCTTCTGGAGCACATCCGACCCCTTGCTATAGCAGAGACCCTCTTGCCCAAGTTAGCATTGCCTGCCATTGGCCAGGCTCCCTCCTCATTGACGCTGCACTGTTCTCTCAGATATTTTATAATGGCTTTCTGAACAAACAGAATAGCTGCAATAAATGTCCGTGCCGTGATAGGGTGTACTCACAGGGAACACAGCAATCTACGCCAGAAGAAGGCGGACCATGAATTACTAGTTACTGATAATCCAGCTATGATTTCACTCACCCTCACTGATAACTTCATATATCCAGAGATCAGTCAGGGTCAGGCTGCAGCCAGATCCAGAAATACATGGATTATCGAAGGTAATGACTCCGACATTCAAATCTCACCTTTATCCCAACAGCTTTTTATGGAGAGTTGCCAGTTAACCTAAAGGTGCATAGAACATAGAACAGTATAGCACAGTACAGACCCTTCGGCCCACAATGTTGTGCCGACCCTTAAACCGTGCCTCCCATATAACCCCCCACCTTAAATTCCTCCAACAAATAAGAGAGCAGCATTGTACAGGCAATTATGCATTTGCAACTCAATGAGATGGAGGCATGGAATTTTACAAAATATAAGAGTAACAACTTGCAGAATTGTGGTGTTAGTAATATTAATAAAGGTTTTCAGTTGAAGATATCTTCAGGCCATTTCTTGGCAACTAGATGTTTCCTTAACTTGACATTTTGCAAGTAAGGTGAGCACACCAACCACAAGCTGGATCAGCACCACATTTACCACTCAGTTACAAAGAAACTCTGAAGGTCCATCTGAAGAAGACAGAGGGTTATATCATGAGCTTGAAGAGCAGGATGTCAGTGTCAAAGACATGAAGGCAAGTGTGAACCTACCTCAAACAAAAACGCCTTGCATCGGTATTGAAAAGAGATCAAGGGGAGAAATCCCCAGTCAGTGGGCCAGTCCAGCAGTTCCTCTGCATGAAATGGTACAGTTTCTGTGAATGGTTCTGTAGATTACAGTACTGAGTCACCTCAGCATCCAATGAGAAACATAGCAGAAATACACTTCAATTCCAAGAACTGCTGAAAGTGTGGGTAAAATGTAAGAACTCATCGACATGGAACCACATAGCAGCAAGAAATTGATACCTTTAGAAAAGAAAGCTTTTCTGGTTCACTGATTCATTTTTACCTGAACTTGTTGATGCACATCAAAAAAAGAACAGCATTTTCCAGGAAGTATTTGGAATAGTTAGAGTTCTCTTTTCTAAAGCTAGATTGTGTTGTCTCCAGTTTGCAAGTAATGATTACACAGCAGCAGCGGAGGCACTGAAAGACTCTAGCCTTGACCCATCTCAATTAGTTGGCAGGAGTTAGGCGACCAGTATTTCTAGTTAAGTAGTGGCAGCTAATAGAATCCTGTGATGAATGTGGTCGACATCTCACCAGCATTGGCTGAATGTGGGCATTTTAAAAGGAGAAGTTGGTGATGACAGAGTGCTAGTGTTCCCATACAATCTGACATCATATAATAGGCATGGCGGAGGTAATTCAAAGAGAACTGAAGCGAGTTGGCAACTGGTATTTAATTCTGAAGGATTTACATCCAAGCAAATTGATGCTAAAAAGATAAATTTTTTGACCTCGCTCTTATCAAATTATCAGACTATCATACGGTTAGGGCCTATTTAACAAATTGTGTCTACTAATCAGCTATCCGACTAATCCCATTCTCCAGCACGTTCCTCTGGAAAATGATTTTTGATTCAAAAGAATATAATCTGAATTAAGAATAAGGTATGCTATGGCTTTTAAAAAAAATTACAACAATAATTCCAGCACAGAATATTAGGCTGACTGCCGATGGCTAAAATTAACAACATATTCACAGCCACTAGAGATTTGAACTGATTGAAATTGTGACCATAATAGTGCCTGAGATGGGCATGGCCAATGTTGTTTCCTTTGGCCCCATAAGGAGACGTCCATCAGGAATTAATTATGTCGTGCTCAGTGGTCTGTATTCTCAAGGGTTCTGGCACTGAGGAAACTCTGTTGAAGCTCATGAAAATTTACAAGAAACTGCAGATGCTGGAAATATGAAGATAAAAAGATTAATCGAGTAATGAAAATAATGTACGATAGATAATCAACTCAAAAGCTAAATCTTTAAGAAGTTGGCTTCAAACCTCCTTGAAGAGCACTGGTGGCAGGAAAACGGTGAGATATGGCAGAGGGTCTAAATATCTGTTCTATAAACCTGTAGAGATGTAGGCATGTCACTGCAAAATGAAACCTGTTGTGAATCAGTTTTTACTGGACTCTACACTTTGAGGTCAAAGTATTAGGTCCTCAAAACGTATACTGTCTATATAGAAGATCGTGTTCAGCAGGAGCAATCCCTGGAAAAGGGCAACGATGTGTATCATGAATAGGTCTGCAACATGCAGCTCTGGGCCTCATTCAGAACTGAATGGACTCTTAGGTTGTTGCACTGCTGGCAATGACCATCAGACGCAAGGAATGCATACTTCTGCAGCACCTCATGCAGCAAAGCTCCCTCTCCACTCATGGGTGTACAGTGCAACTATAATGAGGAGATAGCCTGCTGTGTAACCATCCTGCTTATGAATAATATGACATAAATGTATTTTTCTGGCACCTAAAACTTTGCATCTCTAAAGCAAGTGCATTAGGAATTCTGGTGATCTGTCCCGGAGCCAATGCTAACAGTGATTTTACCTCATTATAGGTACCAGTCATCTGTCAGAAATATTCCTTGGTCTTCTCTACCAACTGGCATTCAGTCAAAAGATGTGATAATCAAACTTATGCTTCAAAACCACCCAAAGAGGAGCAGCCAACGCTGAAACATGTCATTCAGCCGAGCTGTTAACGTTATGTTCCACAGGAGTCTCCATCCTTCCTCCCCAAACACCATCCAATCCTTTTGACATAGTCTCTTATTCCTTTCTCCCTTTGGTATTTACTGTATATAGTTTCCTTTTAAGTACATCCGAGAGAGCATCGTGAATTTTAATTGTGTTCCTCTATTCACACCTCCACTAGTCAGGGCAGCAATGATTAATAAAGATTCCTCACCCACTCTTAGAGGGCACTAACAGCATTGTTGTTAATGGATTCTTTTGCACACCACCCCACCATAGATATAGCCTCTGTTCTCACCGCCCTTCCACTTCTCTTCCATTTAAAACACACTTGATTTCTTACTTCTCCACTTCTAATAAAAGGCTGCCTTTTAACATAGAACGTGACAGCACGGTACAGGTCCTTTAGCCCACAATGTTGTACTGACCTTTTTAACCTACTCTAAGATCATTCTTACCCTCCCCTCTCACATAACCCTCCATTTAAAAAAAAAATCAATCATGTACCCATCTAAGATTTTCTTAAATGTTTCAAATACACCTGCCTCTACCATCACCTCTGACAGGGAGCTCCATGCACCTACCACTCTCTGTTTAAAAACTTACTGCTGACATCCCCACCCCCATAATTTCCTCCAATCACCTTAAAATTATGCCCTTGTACTAACAATTTCTGTTCTGGGTAAAAGCTGGTGGCCATGAGCTCAATCTATATCTCTTATCATCTTGTACGCCACTATCAAGTTACTTCTCATCATCCTTTGTTCCAAAGGAAAAAGTCATAGCTCACACAACCTATCCTCATGAGACATGCTGTCTAATCCAGGTGGCATCCTGGTAAATCTCCTCTGCATCCTCTCTGAAGTGTCCACACCCTTCCTAAAATGAGACGTCCAGGGTTTTATAGAGCTGCAGCATTACTTCCCCAACTAATGAAGGCCAGTGCATCATACATCTTCTTAGCAACCCTGTCTACCTGCACTGCAACTTTGAGAGTTTTATGGACATGGATGCCAAGATTTCTCTGTTTTTCCATACCACTAAGAATCTTGCCACTAATCCAGCATTCTGCCTTTCAATCCAACCCTGCAAAGTGAATCAGGTTTAATATCACCATCCTATGCCATAAAATCTATTGACTTTGCAGCAGCTGTACAATACAATACATAATAATAGAGGGAAAAAATGAGTTACAGTAAGTATACATACATTAAATATGGTAATTAAATTAAACAAGTCATGCAAAAATAGCAATTAAAAATTAGTGAGGTAGTGTTCATGGGTTCATTGAACATTCAGAAACTGGTTGTAGAGGAAGAAGCTGTTCCTGAATCATTGAGTGTGTTTTTTCAGGCTTCTGTACCTCCTTCCTAATGGTAGCAATGAGAACAAGGCATGACCTGGGTGATGGGAGTCCTTAATGATGGATGCCACCTTTCTGAGGTATCGCTCCTTGAAGACGTCCTGGATAGTACAGAAGCTAGTGCTCATGATGGAGCTGACTAAGTTTACAACTCTCTGCAGCTTAATTCAATCCTGTGCAGCAGACCCCCCCCCCTCCATACCAGACAGTGATGCAGCCAATTAGAATGCTCTCCACAAAATTCTCAAGTGTTTTTAGAGACATTCCAAATCTTCTCAAACTCCCAATGAAATATAGCCGCTGTTGTGCCTTCTTTGTAGCTCCATTGATACGTTGAGTCCAGGTTAGATCCTCAGAGATATTGACACTCAGGAACTTGAAATTGTTCACTCTCTCCACTACTGATCCCTCAGTAAGGACTGGTATGTGTTCCCCTGTCTTACTCTTTCTGAAGTCCACAGTCAGTTCTTTGGTCTTACTTCCATTCAGTGCAAGGTTGTTGCTACGACACCACTCAACTTGCTGATATATCTCACTCCTGTGCGTCCTCTTGTCATTGTCTGCCAACAATGGCACTTCACACTTTTCCAGGTTGAACTCCATCTACCAGTTCTCTGCCCAACTCTGCGTCTTGTCAATGTCCTATTGTAAACCACACCAACCTGCTACACAATCCACAACTCTATCAAAATTCATGTCATTTTCAAGCATACTACCCCACACTTCCTCATCTGTCATTGATAAAAGTCACAAAGAGCAGGGGTTCCAGAACAGATCCCAGCAGAACAGTAGGCAGAGTACACTCCATCTACTACCACCCTCTTCCATCTATGGGCAAGCCAATTCTGAATCCACACAGCCAGGTTTCCCTGTATCCCATGTCTCCATTTGGTACTACTCCTGTGGCCAGTGAAGGACTCAAAGATCATCACCAAAGCCACACCAGTCTCTTCCCTCAATTCCCATAGTAATGCAAAGTATATCCCATCTGGCCGCAGGGACTTATCTATCCTATTGTATTCCTGAAGAGCACATCCACTTTCTTAACATATCAGCCTGTTTTACACTGTCCTCACAAGCATCAAGGTACCTCTCACTGGTGAATACTGAACCAAAGTGTTTATTAAGGACATCCTCTGACTCCAACCACATGTTCACTCTTTATCCCTAATTGATCCTACCATCATCCTAGTCATCATCCTGTTCTTCACATGCATGTAAAATGCCATAGGGTTTTCCTTACTCTTACTTGGCAAGACCTTCTCATGCCCACTTTCAGCTTTCCCAAGTCCACTCTTCAGCTCCTTCCTGGCTACCTTGTAACTCTCTGGATCTCTGTCTGATACTTACTTCCTAAACCTTTCTTCCTCTTGACTAGATGTTCCACATCTCTTGTCAACCATAGTTCCTTTATCCTATCATCCTTTCCCTGTCTTAACTAGATAAACTTATCCAGAACCCCATGCAATTGCACCCAAACAATCTCCACATTTCTGTTGTCTATTTCCCTGAGTACATCCATTCCCAAATTATGCTCCCTAGTTCT
Organism: Mobula hypostoma; assembly: GCF_963921235.1. Lineage (NCBI taxonomy): Eukaryota > Metazoa > Chordata > Chondrichthyes > Myliobatiformes > Myliobatidae > Mobula > Mobula hypostoma. The sequence continues at coordinate 71,286,617 of NC_086102.1, read as the reverse complement.
ATCTAATAGCATCATAACTCATCCTCGCCCAATTAAATATTTTCTCATACCATCTGTTCCCATCCCTCTCCTAGGCTATGGTAAAAGTCAGGGGGTTGTAGTTACTGTCTCCGAAATACACTCCCACTGAGATATCTGGCACCTGACCTGGTACACTGTCTGGTTCCAGATCCAGCTTGGCCTCTCCTCTAGTCGGCTCTCTACATATTGTGTCAGGAATCCTTCCTGGACACACCTAACAAATTTTACCCCATCTAAACATTTTGCAGTAAGTGAGTGCCAATCAATACTGGCGAAGTTGAAGTCACCCAGGACAACATTTTATGTTCTTTTCTGATATCTGCGTTCCAATCAGTTCCTCAGTGTATCTGTTGTTACTGGGGAGTCCATCGAATACTCCAAATAGAGACATTGCTCCCTTCCTGTTTCTGACTTCCACCCACACTAACTCAGACAGTCCTTCCACAACATCCTCCCTTTCTGAAGCTGTGATACTATCCCCGGTTAGCAAAGCCACCACTCCCCTACCTCTATTTCCTTCAGTCCCTGTGCCTTTTGAAACATCTGAACCCCAGAACATCCAGCAGTCGTTCCTGCCCTTGTGACAGCCAAGACTCTGTAATGGCCACAACATTGTAGTACCATGTACCAACCCATTCTCCTAAGTTCATCACCCTTGTTTGTGATACAGCTTGCATTAAAATAGGCACGGTTCAACCCATGACACTGACTGCAATTTTGCCCTATCAACTTCCTTACAGAGTCTCTCTAAATGCCACATCTACCTGTATACCAATTACCCATCCTCTAACCTATCACTCTAGTTACCAGACTCCTACCTCCTAATGTTAACTTTGAGCATTGATACTGCTTGACCTGTTGAGTAACTGCAGGACTTTCTTCTTATTTCACACTTCCAGCATCAGTTTTTATTTTTGTTTTGTGCAGAACTCATAGCATAGGATAAAAAGCAATAAACGAGTCCAATACTCAATGTTCAAACCAGTGGGACAGTTCTACAAAGAAAGAGTTAGTATTTTCAGCACAGCATTGATGGAATTAAATAGCTCAATGGAGATTCATCTCCATGGCAACTCAACCCACAATCAACTATCTGATAATGCAGTCACAACTCAATGAGATGGAAGCCTAGAGTTGTATAAAGCATAAGAAGCATCTACTTGCAGAATAAATACACCCAGGCATCCAGTGGTATCAATAATGTTAACAAAGGTTTTCCATTGAAGATATCTTCAGGCTCAGACAACATCACAGGCTTTTCAGAATTAGATTCAAAATCAGTTTTATTATCACTGACACGTTATGAAATTTGTTGTTTTGCGAGAGCAGTACAGCACAAAACATAAAAATCACTGTAAGTTACAATCAGAAATACATAAAATTAAATAAATAGAGCCAAAATGGAGCAAAATAGTTAGGTAATGTTCCTGGGTTTATGGACCATTTGGAAATCTGCTGGCAGAGGGAAAGAAGTTGTTCCTAAAATATTGATTATTGTTTTTACATGAATTTTGTAAATTTTACAGGAAAAATAGTAAATGCATTAATTATCATCTTCAAATCTCAGGGCATTATGAACATTGTAAGAATATGAGAATATTGGAAAGATTACATCATTGTCAAAAGAGATAACCCAAGCAAAAGGTCAAAATAGGTTACTGACCTGACTAGGGGATCATGATTGGGACAGCAGTGGCGTCAGTACTGACCCTGGTGGCATCTGTGTGGAGTTTGCATTTTTGCCTTGTGATCACATGGGTTTCCTCCAGGTGCTTCAGATTGCTTCCACATCCCAAAGCTTACAATGTTCCCTCTAATTTGTAATGACCAGTGTGCACAAAAATCCTGTGCTGTGAAATTTTTTGCCCAGTGCCAACAACATGTGTACACTGAATTTTATATATTGAGGTATTAATTTTAAACAACTAGATCTTATTGACAATAAGTTTTTATTGTCAATAAGAACTTCAATCTCTTATGGGTTTGATCGTTTTCACTCTTGTTCATCTGCACTCTCTTGTTACGATTTTGTAACGGACCAGCTGCAAGAGAGGACAACTTGAGTTGGTTTTAATATTAAAACCACTATATTTATTTACATCCACTCAAAAATATAGAAAATTAAATAAACTACTTTCTTAACCAGAAGTTATCAGTGTTATGCGTCTATAGTTCTCTTATAGTCAAACTTAGAACTCGTTCTTAACAAATCTTACTCAAGCACAGTCTTAAAGTGGCAATTCAGAGAGTCCCAGTAATTCACAAAATAAATGAGAGGGGAGACTTGTGGGTTCACAATGCAGCAACGAGGCGATCATGATGAATTCCAAAGATTCCACGGCTAGCGAATGAAGAAATGGTTATGGAAGATCCCAGCTGAGGAATACTGTTCAGAAGTCCACAAAGAGAGATTTCACAAAGAGACTGTCATGAAATCCACACCCATGGATCATACGAAGGACAGACACATCTCCACAATGCACAGTGTGCTACTGATGAACCCAATCCTTTGGGTAAGTGTAAACATTAGACTTTATCCTTCTCAATCGTGAGCTGTTGCCGGATAGCCTGAAGTCTGCAGTCTTCACTCTCTCTCTCTTTGACTCCTTCTCAGCACTATGTCCACATTTCTTTTATACCATCGGCATACGTCATAAGGTAACGCACACAGAAACAAAACTGTGGACTCCCAGTAAATAGAAACTGTAGACATGTGATGACCACAGTAAACGAAACTATGGACTCCCAGGAAAACAAAACACTGGACACGTAACACCTTCCCCCAAGAAGAGAAAACTTTGATCTATAAGAGCAGAATTTTACCTACAGACTACAATATGTGAAACAATACATATGCAGTTATCAGACAGCACACTACAAACTAATACAACATATTGCAGGAACATATACAAATAGTAAATTCCACTCCATTATTAAAATTACATTGCAAGTTTAACATCTGGAAAGACAATCAGTAATTACATTATCTATGCCTTTAATGTGAGTTAACATGAGTTCATACTCTTGCAAAATCAAACTTCAACAGAAGTTAACAGTGTTATGCGTCTATAGTTCTCTTATAGTCAAACTTAGAACTCATTCTTAACAAATCTTACTCAAGCACAGTCTTAAAGTGGCAGTTCAGAGAGTCCCAGTAATTCACAAAATAAATGAGAGGAGAGGCTTGTGCATTCACAGTGCAGAGACGAGGCGATCATGACAAATTCCAAAGATTCCACAGCCTAGGGACTCTTGCACTGACTCCCTTACTGCAAATAAAAGCAAATGAACTCCCTCATCCCAATCCTTCTCATTTTCAATACAGAATGTCCTAATCATGGTTTTGAGGGTAGAATGGAATCTCTCTAAGGCCTCTTGGGATTATGGATGATACGCAAATGACGTAATCTGTTTGGCTCCCAGTTTATAAACTACTTGTTGGATTAATCCTGACATAAAATTACTCCCTTGATCAGACTGAATTTCTTTAGGCAAACCAAATAAAGTAAAAACCTTTACAAGAGCCTTTGACACAGTTTTGCTTTTTATATTTCTGAGAGGTATTGCCTCTGGAAATCTAGATGTGGTACACAACATAATTAGCAAACACTGATGACCAGCTTTAGTCTTCAGCAATGGGTCAATACAATCCACAATAACTTTAGAAAGGGGTTCACCAAAAGCAGGAACAGGCTGCAGTGGGGCCACTGGGGTGACCTGATTAGGTTTACCCACAACCTGATAAGTGTAACAAGTCCTGCAAAATGTTGCAACATTTTTCCTCAACCTAGGCCAGGAGAATTGTTTTAAAACTTCTTTCACAATTTTATATGCACCTACATTGCCACCCAAGGGTTTACTGTGGACTAAAGTTAAAATCTCATTCCTATAGGCTTTAGGAACTACAACCTGGTGAACAATTGCCCATTCCTCACTTGCAGGAATATCAGGTGATCGCCACTTCCTCATTAACATTCCACCTTTGAAATAATACCCTACTGGCACTTTATCAATCTCCTCACTTGAGAGAACTATTTCCTCTTAAAGCTTCAATCTCAGGGTCTCTGCTCTGATTTGCTATAAACTCCTTCCTTGGCAGAGATAAATCTTTATCATCAGATTTAATACCTGGATCCTGGTGACACAATGAAGGCAGAAAAGTCCCTGACAAGTCATCAAAATCTGATTCCCTATTTGGGCTATCATGAGTAGCCGAATCATGCAACACAGGACCATCTGCACTGATAAGTTTCTTGGCTCTAGCTTGAGTTACTGCACACGAGGGATAAATGTTAGGGTCTATCCTTGAATCATCATTGATTGGCTTAGTTGTCAGCTGCACTGCAGGAACAACTTTACCACCTGCTAGGTCATTCCCTAACAACAAAGAAACACTTTCCACGAGTAAACTGGGTCATAGTCCTATTTTAACAAGTCTCAAAACTTACTCTGACTTCAAAATTACCTTGTGCAGAGGTACAGAAACAAAGTCGCACCCAATACCTCGAATAAGATTTACCTCACCAATGGCAATCTCATCACCAAACTTTAGAACACTATCTAACATAAGTGACTGAGAAGCCCCAGTATCTCAAAGAATTTTCACCAGTACCAGGGTTGACCCTTCCTTTACTGAAACAAACCCATCTGATGTAAAATGAAGGAATTCTTTCCAAACCTGACCAGACATCTTAGCCTTTGACAGAGATTCATCAGAACATTCAGAACCCCGTGGGTTCACAAGTGTTTCAACATTCTGAACACAGGCAGCTGGAACTGCCTACTTTTTCTTCCTCTTTTTCAGAAGGAAACAGTTAGCCATAACATGACCAGGTTTCCTACAATAGTGACAAGTAGGACAAGAGGGCTTCTGCTTTAATTGTTTCCCTTCATCTTTACCTTTGTCACTAGACCCAGACTTGGTTTCTGGTTTACCCTGACTATCCATGCTACTCTTTTAGAAGGTCTTACTCGGGGCAAACTTAAACTTGTGGGTTAAGGCAAATTCATCTGCTGATTTAGCAGACTCTTGCAAAGTGGCGGCATCCCTTTCATCTAAAGATGCCCTTATATCATTATGGATGCACCTTTTAAATTCTTCAATTAAAATTAACTCTTTCAGTTTCTCAAAATTACCATCCACATTTTTAGACGTGTACCATCTTTCAAAACACACAGATTTCTCATTAGCAAATTCCACATGAGTCTGGTTCACAGATTTCTTCAAATTCCTAAACCTTTGCCTATAGGTTTCTGGAACCAGCTTTAAGTACTCTGTAACAAGAGAGGCCACTTTCTGGCCACTTTAGGCTATGAGCCACTTTCTCAAAATGCTGAAAGTATTTATCAGCCTCAGTTTCATCAACTGGAGGGACCAGTTTAACTTCCCAACTGACAACAAATTTATCACCAGAATCAAATATTGGACCCCCTTGCTGTAACTTCTCTATCCTCTCTAACTCAAACCTCCTTTGTCTTTTTGCTTCTTCAGCTGCAAACCGCCTCTGTTTTTCTGCTTCCTCAGCCTCAAGCTGATTTTGTTGTAACTCAATCTCGAGCTGTTTTCCTCTTAACTCAGCCTCGAGCTGTTTTTGTTTTAACTCAGCCTTGAGCTGTTGCTGTCTTCACCTATCCTCAGCCCCTATCTTTAGTTTCTCTAACTTGTACTGGAGCTCAAGATCACTGGGTTTACTTTCAGGAAACCTTTCTAATACCCCCTCTTCATACTTCCTCAAAGAAAGATAGTGCCCAGCTATTATCCTCTGAATCTGTACCTTTTTCATACCCATTTTACCACAGTAAGTCCCAGCTCCTTAGCAGCGGCCAACAAGTCATCCTTTCTGGCATCCCCTAATGTCTTAGGGTCTGGTGATGCCAAAAATGCCTCAACATCCTTTGCTGTTGGTTTCCCCACACAAGTCAATCAAAAGCGTAGTAGCCAATGAAATCGATAATCAATCAATCAATCAATAAGCTCCAATTTTGTTCATTTCCCGGACAAGCCCCCAATTTTGTTACGATTTCATAATATACCAGCAGAAAGAGATGACAAATTGAGTTGGGTTTTAATATTAAAATCACTATATTTATTTACATCTACTCAAAAATATAGAAAATTAAATAAACTACTTTCTTAAACAGAAGTTAACAGTGTTATGTGTCTATAGCTCCCTTACAGTCAAACTTAGAACCTGTTCATAACAAATCTTACTCAAGCACATTCGTAATGTGGCAGTTCAGAGAGTCCCAGTAATTCACAAAATAGATGAGAGGAGAGACTTGTGGGTTCACAGTGCAGCGACGAGGCAATCACAACGAATTCCAAAGATTCCACGGTTAGTGAACAAAGAAATGGTTACCGAAGATCTCAGCCGAGGAACACTGTTCCGAAGTCCATGAAGAGCGATTTCACAAAGTGACTGCCATGAAATCTATACCCATAGATCATACGAAGGACAGACATGTCTCCACAATGCACAGTGTTCTGCTGATTAACCCATTCCTTTGGGTAAGTGTAAACATTGGACTTTACCCTTCTCGATCGTGAGCTATTCCCTGATAGCTCGAAGTCTGCAGTCTTCACTCTCTCTCTCTTTCCTTCGACTCCTTCTCAGCACTATGTCCACATTTCTTTTATACCATCGGCATACGTCATAAGGTAACGCTCACAGAAACGAAACTGTGGACTCTCAGTAAAACGAAACTGGGGACACATGACGCTCAGAGTAAACAAAACTATGGACTCCCAGGAAAATGAAACTGTGGACAAATAACACTCTCAAAACATACGTAGCAGGCCTATAGCGGGTAATGAGGATTTTCATGACAGAGCTTTTGCACACCGTCTGTACACAATTTGTTTGCTAAAGGATGCTTAAAAAAGTCATGTTTCCAAATATCACTCCCCATTTGCAAATTCTCCAGCAACTTTTGCGTCGTGGCAATACACACAGGTAACATCAGTTTCTGTATTGTATGTAAATATATATTTTTTAATTTATTCATTTACGGGATGTGGGTGCCGCCAGCTAAGCCAGCATTTATTGCCCGTCCCAGGCTGCCCTTGAGAAGGTGGTGATGAGCTGCCTTCTTGAACCACTGCAGTCCCTGAGGTGTAGGTATACCCATATATCTTGTAGCCGCACTTTCCTTGGCTCATGAGCTTTTGGTATAACAGTTTTAACTGCTTCATTAAGCCATTCTGCCAGAAATAAACTAACAGTTCTTCTGCACTTTGTGCCCTATGCTTCTTTGGAAATAGACATAGTGAATCAATAATTTCTTCAATAGCAGTATAAATAAGCCAGTTCTAAAATCTGCAGACATATCATCGCATTGTCAACACCATCCGAATCAGAAGCCAGAAAAAGAAACATGATCGTGTACGATCGTGAAATATACTTAACATGCCAATGAGGTAGAGGGTAACAACCTTTTGTGTGTAATTTAAATTCCTTTGTGCACTAGTAGCAAAAGATGTGTGCACACGCCCATGTGCACACCTTAGAGGGAACATTGTATGGGTACATCAAGTTGCTTTGGTGTGTAGATGAGTGACAGTATCAGAGGGGCTAATGAAACATATGCGAAATAAAAGTTGGGATGATTGAAGCATTAGTTTATTGGGTAGCTGACCTAGATCACAGGCTGAAGGGCCTGTTCCTCTCCGTGACTGTAACTGATGTGGCGACCTGTCTCCAGACACATGATGCATGTGATAGATCAGCTTCGGCAAAGATAGCCCATCAGTAGCCTAGCGTCTTCTCATAGGATCCTTCCAGCAATTAGACACATCACAGGAATAATTGGTTATATTGAACACTATTGGGATGGAGACTGTCAGAAGCTGTCTCACCCTAATAAATTTAAGGCCAAACCCATGTTTTGCAGTGGTCTACCAACTAAAAGCATGGTCTATAGAATGTTTGAATCCATGACCACCAGCAAACAGTGAAAACAAGACATCAGAATGGTTTTCTATTAAAGGAGAATTACTAATGTTCATGGCCTCAATGTCCTCATTCAACATCCTCTGTGTACACCTCATCCAGTGAGATGAATGAACCTTCAGCACCCTCCCCTGGCTGGCATCATCTCCGTTTTATTACTCTTCGTCCTTTCACAGACATTCCCTGACACTGTCCACATAGTGGCCACCATCCTGAATACTTCCCCATTTCCAACCTCACGCCTTGTTTTTGAACTTGTCCTTCGACCATTAATGCTGTTTCTCTCTCCAAAGGCTTATACGTTGAATCAGTTGAGCACAGAGACTTCCTGCTGACCATTCATTCATTTCTCTCAGTTTCTCTTCAGGAGAATTGCCAGATATGAAAGAATTGTGGTTGCTGCTGAACATGCAGGAATAACTTCACTATATGAACATATAACATATATACTTCTGGAAAGTTGAATTTATGTTTTTAAATTAGGGACTAATTTTATATTACACCAACTGCAGGGAGCAGAAGGCAGAAGAGCTGCCCACTTTGTGTGCGGGCGTTCTGTTGTCATGGTTACAGGATGAGGTAGTGCTCCATGCTAGTCACTGAATTTGAGTGACTCACAAGTCTATTAGTTATCTGGTTGAGTTACAATTCCCATACATGGAATCGAAGTAACGTTGATAGGAACCCCTGACCAATGGAAGATGCACAATAACATGAAAAGATTATACAGAATAAAATACAACACCATTAAAACCCAAAAGCTGGAATTAATATTTCCCTGCAACCATCTTAATGCAACCAACTTCAATGTTTTACACAAAGGTAAATAAAAGTGGTGCATACTATGATGTCCTCCAAGAGGACCGCAACTATGTCATAGGTTTTGGAGGCTTGCGTGCCTCATTGACCTGGAGAACATTGTTGGTTGGAGTCAGGTCTTTGTGCTTTGATTCTTGGTAGGATCACCCATGCCAAACAGGTAGAGTCCAGACTAAGAGTAGAGGTAAGGGTAGAGTCCACCCCAGGTTCAGCTCAGGGATAACAACCCTGACTGGTCAAAAAGAATTGTTATGGAAACTGCAATGAAGTGGAGAAACTTTTGTGCTGCCCCAAGTGCCAGCAGTGTTACAGGCAGTAAGTACATAAGGATACTATGAGGGGTGATTGACATGTTCCTGGTCTAAGGTAGAAGGAGTCAATCTTAGAAAACCTAGCACAGTTATTTTTTAACATAATCCCCTCGGACATTTACACACTTAGTCCAGCGGCCGTGGAGCATACTGATCTTGGACCTCCAGAAAGAGTCCACAGATGGGTGATTGTTAAGTTTGTGGCCTAAGGTAGAAGGAGATGAGTTATACAGCTCTCGTTACATGCACATGCAGGTCAACTCTTTTAGTAATTATGCAGAAAGTTTGAAGTTAATATCTCATCTCTTTCTACCTTAGGCCACAAACTTATCAATCACCCCAGATGAGTTATTAATTTCAAACTTTCATGAGGTCCATTGCATTATATTTCGTAATGTAACCAGCCACATGGATAGCCTCCAAGTTTACAGTTTCCTTCACAAGTCAGGAAGAAAATGTACATTAATATTTCCACAAGGGCTACATAAAATCCAGAACAACACATACAAAATGCTAGAGAAACTCAGCAGGTCAGGCAGCATCTATGGAAATGAATAAACAGTTGAATGTTCAGGCACAGACCCTTCGTCAGGACTGGAAAGGAAGAAGGAAGGTGTCAGAAGAAGAAGGTGGTAAAATGCATCAAGCCCCTGAGTCAATATAACGCAGCATGTCATAGAAGCTACCAATGGCCAGCTATCCTAAGTGACAAATCTTATCACTTTTGCAGCAAGTGAAGAGAGACCACAACACACATCACAGGAGGAAACAAACTGGCCACCATGTAGCAGTTATCAAAAGAAGAGTACATTTCTACCTTCTCTCCTCAAGTGAAGATATACCACATTTGACATCTGTCACAGGAGGAGCACATGCCAGTCTAACAGAAAGAAGCAAGAAAGAAGGTGGTCAAACATGCTTCTGCCAATGCAACACCAATCCTATTATCACCTGTCAACAGGGTAAAAAGAAACTCAATCCATCACTTGCCGTTGGGGAAAGAAATGACAAGGAAACACCCATTTTGCAAATGAGACATGCCAATTGATGGCATGCCTATAGAAAGGCCACATCAATACAAGAACCTGAGGACATCTCAACTGGCTCCCATGTTAGAGAACTCACAGCTTTATCACTCTTTACATGTGGATATTTTTCTCATCTTAGTGTTCAATGGCCTACCCGCTATCCTAGGTTATTCTGCACCTTCCACCACATGGAGCATCTTTCTTGAATCGAGCCTGCCCAGTCCCATGAGGATTTTTCATGTTTCAATATCAAACCCTCTCATTCTTCTGAACTCCAGCACATGAAAGTGTCCCACCCTCTTCACACATTAGTCACTGCTCTCGAGGGAATCTGTCTCATGAACATTCTTTGTACATGCTCAGACAAGGAGACCAAAACTGCATGTAAAACTGAACTTGTGGTCTCAGAAAAGCCAAGCAACTAGCAGTAAGCCATCCCTTCTCCTCTATTCAATCTCTTATGCCAGCAGACCTTCGTTTTCTCAAACACTTGCTGCATCTGCACACTTTTCTTGAATGGTGGACAAGGACATCCACCATTGCTGCACATCACCATTTCTTATTCTCTCAGCATTCAGATAATAATTTCCCTTCATTCTTTTGCCTCTGGAGTGGCTGGTATTAATTATGCACTGTATACTGCATGTGGCATGCATTGGCCCCTCACTAAATCCATTCCAATCACATTGGAACAAATACCTCTTCAGTATCACACTTCCTCCTAGATTTGTGTAATTGGTAAACTTGATACTATATTTAATTCCCTGATTTAAATCATTAATGTACGTTTTGAATAGCTGGGATTATGCAGTTTCCTGCTAGTCACTTCTTGCCATTTGCAAAAGGACTCATTTGCTCCTACAGTTTGCTTTCTGTTGCCAACCATTTCTTTGTCTATGACATTACCCAATCCTGTGTACTTTAGTTTGGCACACAAACCTCAAATCAAATCTTGGTAATAAACTTCCAAAGCTTCATTCAAACCATAAACACTGGCCCATTCTGCTATTGATACCCTCAGACTTCTAGTAAGTGTGTAAATCCAAGCGGACATTGAAGGTTCAGGTCTTTGTTTTCAAAATACTTTGCTTTTCATCTTTAATAAAGGATATTAACATTTTCCTCATTATCAAGCTCAGACTAATCGGTATAGGTTGGAATTCAATAACTACCCTTCGATCATTCTGAACTAATCCAGAATCTAAACAATTTTGGAATTCTTCAATTGTCAATCCCAGCAATTTTCCCTGTGTTATTTCCCTACTAATATTGATTTCTTTCTCTTTCTCCTTTCACCAAAATCTGGGGGAGTGGAGGGTGAGGAAGTTTCCTACACTTCAGAAGATCATTTGCCTCCTCCTTTGAGAAGGTCTGGACTGAATACACTAACTGCATATGCGTTGAGTGAGACTGTATGGGGCTTAAAGAGAATTCAGTTCCATTGGAGTCAAAGCAGCCAAATTTTAGAAATACTGTACAGCCTGTGATCACAGTTTTATTGTGCATTTGTCTTGCTGAAGGGTCTCGACCCAAAATTTGACTGTACTGTTTTCCATAGATGCTGTCAGGCCTGCTGAGTTCCTCCAGTTGTGCTGACTCATTTTCACTAATCATTATCTCCCTGCGTTCCACCAACAGTCTCCCCCAAGATTCCACCACTTTCTCACATACTAGGGATCGTTTTTAGTGTCCAATTAAACCAAATGACTGGCATACTGTTGAAATATGGGAGGAAACTGGAATGCCCAAAGGAAACCCATGCAGTCACAAGAAGAACATGCAAACTCCACACAGACAGCACCCAAGGTCAGGACTGAACCCAGATATCTCGCTTCTTAAGGAAATGGCTCTACTGGCTGCACCACTTCATTGTGCTTGTTGGTTTTCACACTATGTTCTGGTGACCAATTTGTCATAGCCATCAATATGATAAAACCAGCAAGTGAAATACTGGTCAAAAACTCATCTCACGTTTAAACTCCCCCCATAAATCAGAGTGGTAACAGCGATAATATGCTATTAAATCACCACAGTTTTGTGAAGGAGAGGTGGTTGGTACCAACTCAACTGCACACGGTCCAGCTCCAACCATGTTAGGAATGGACCATCTAGAAAGCCTCACTTAAACTTAAGTGTTACAGCTATCAGCTGGAAAGGACAGACTCACAATGTATCTTGGTAGAGGAAATAAAACAGGCAGATTGGTATTTGTGTCAAAACATCAAGCGTAAAAAATGTAGCTCGAATGCGTTTAGTATTCATCCAATGTGAGCATCGCAAATTTCTAAGCCATAATGCCAAACAGAACGATAAATATCACACACAACATGAAGAACATTTTCAGCACAAAAGCTTTTTGATTCTTCCTAAGTCACATTGAAACATTTCTCTCAATTCTATTAGCTTAGATATTCAATCAGATGGTCGGGAAACAGTCAAAAAATCCCTTTAAGCAGCAGTTCATTTGTATTTTCTCAAATAGTACTTCCCTTCAGCACCATGACAACTTTCCCTGGGATCATAATCCAAAATAAATTTGTGATCTTGACTCAAGAGTTAACAAAAATTGTCAGAACGCTTAACTCAAATTCCCAGCATTGAGGTAATGTTGCACACGTGGGACGGAGAGATTGGGACACATCAGGGATTTGTTTTATTTCAGTGAACCCATACTTTTACATCTCCGGAAGGGAACAAGTCCAAAGATGTGACTTTATGCAATGTCTATCTGTTTTGTGTATCATTGAGTTTAAAAAATAATTGGGGAAATTGCCACTTGCACTCAGCTAATTAAGGCTTTAATTATATGCTATTTAATAAGTCTTAATGCTTGGAGAGAAACCAATCTTCCTTTTTATGAAACCAGCTGTCAGAAGTTTTGAGAGCAGCTTTGCATTGCCCTTAAACTAGCACATTGTGGCCATATACTCTGGTTTTAAATTGCTCTAATTTTTAATCTTTTTCAGTACTCAGTCCCGAACACTCAGAGTCTGGGGCAGGAGATTAGACCACATACTTTCAGAAAGTCCTGGGTACTGAAACAGAAAACACGACAAAATAAACAAACTATAATCCCTGCTTCCGCAGAGCACCTTATCGCAGCAAAATACTTCACCCTGTGCACTACTAAAGACAGAAGGTTAATACATTTTTCGGAATTCTCTGGCTAGTTCAAACATACTTGACATGAAAGCAGATGAGACAAGCTGTGTTATGAATGCTGGCTGCAATTCACAGAGATACAGAGAGATGCAGTTGGAAAACAGGCCCTTCAGTCCACTGAATCTGCACTAACCATCAAGTGCCAATGTTTTATATGACTCCTACACTGATCCTGCTGTGTCCTCTTCTCCATGATGACCACTTAGATTCCACCACTCATCCACATGCTAGCGGCCGTTTACAGAGACTGACTGACCTAATACCCACAAATCTTTGGGATGTAGAAGGAAACCGAAGTCTGAAGAGGAAACACATGCAGCCACAGGGACAATCTGTGAATTCACACACCCAAGACCAGGAGTGAATCCAGGTTACTGAAGTTTTGAGAGAACAGCTTTACCAGCTGGGCCAGTGTGCTGTCTCAACAACCTTGGAGCTCTGTACTGACGAAACAGGTGAAATAAATAACTTGCACCAACTGCATGCAATAATCTCCCTAACATTCCTGATTTGGTCCAAATATACTTAAAATTGACACATTTCCATTGGAGTCTGGAGATTTAGTCAGAATCCATATAAAAGGGTCTAAGAAAGATTCTATGGGAAAAGAGCCTCTCCAATTGTGTTGTGTCATGAAGATTGCCAATATCTTCTCAATTTCAGATACCTCCCTTCCAAAGCAGTAACAGAGGTCAGCTGCCTCAGCTCCCCTGGGAGGAAGGAAGAACTTCAACATTTGTAGTCAGAAAAACTCCAACCACTTACAGACCAGGGAAGGAAATTTGTTGGTCTTTCAATTACTAACCAAGCTTTGCAGTATCCTTTGTGTTTTCCTACATCCATTTCTTCCCAGGGGACAATCCTTAAAGCCTACAACAGAAAATGTCAGAAGCACTTGATGGATCAGGCAGCATTTGCAGAAAGGAAAACTCGGATGAACAATCCCTCAACAGAACTGGACATGTGCGAATACAGGCAGGACCAAACATGCCCAATATCTCCTTACATACCTCAGTGCCAAAGCTCATTCGTTAATATTTCTCTGATGTTTTCTTTTGATAATGGTATTATATACAGACACATTGCTTGATTCCTTTTAACTATAATGGATTTTATTATCTCCATTATCCCATTTCGTGGCCACTTACTTTCATCTGGTGCTGGACAAGAGTTGGGTCAGCACAGGTGTGGCTGCAGCTGGCGCGATTAATGGTTTATTGACCAATGAGTGCATTGGGTCTCTGTCATCAGGCCTGGTGATTGACGGATACATCTGTGGCTGCATCTGGAGTGCCAGGCTGAGGACTAACTGATGGGATTGCTGGATAGCTGTCTTGGAGATGGGCAGATACAGATGTGGCTGCAGCCAATGCAATTAGATTTTTGAAGGTCAGATATTATGTAGCAACTCCTTCATTTGAAAATGTTTCATTGGCGCAATAACAAACTCTCTAGCACAAATAAATGACATATAAAATTTTAATTTTGTCATATTTTTATTTGTTGGAAAATATTACAAGTGCAGCTAGATCTATACAATATATAGCTAGGGCCTGATAAATAGCAAGTAATATTCCTGCCTCATAAATGCCAGGCAATGACCATTTCCAATCTGAGAGAGCCTGATCAACTACTTAGGGTACTGCCATCACTGAGTCATACACAGAAAATGCTGCAGGAATTCAGGTCAGGCAGCTTGTATGGAAATGAATGAACTGTCGATGCTTCAGATGGAGACCCTTATTCAGGACTGGAAAAGAAGGGAGAAGATGCCAGAATAAAAAGGAGGGGGGAATGGGAAGGAGAACAAGCTAGGAGGTGATAGGTGAAGCCAGGTGGGTGGGAGAGGAGGCAGGGTGAAGTAAGAAGCTGGGAGCTCATAGGTGGAAAAGGCAAAGTACAGGAGGAGAAGGAATTTGACAGGAGAGGAGAGTGGACCATTGGAGAAAGAGAAGGAGGAGGTCACTAGGGGGTGGTGACAGGCAGCTGAGGAGAAGAGAAGAGATAAGAGGGTGGCCAGAATGGGAAATAGAAGAAGAGGGAGGTGGGAGGTGGAAAAATTACCAAAAGGAGAAATCAACGTTCATGCCTTCTGGCTGGAGGCTACCTATGCAGAATATGAGGTGTTGCTCCTCCAACCTGCAACAAAGCATGTTCTCTGTAGTTACATGGTTACTGGGTACCTTAATTCCCTGCTCTGTGGGGGCAACAAGAGGGGGTGTTGAACAATTTAACCTGAGTCCAGTGTTTCCACTGGCTGCCTCACCAAGTCTGCACACAGACACAAGTGTCACTTATTAAAAGTACCATCCATCTGGGAGCAAACCCTGTCCCTTCAGGCAGCACCCTCACCATGACTTGGTCACCCAGCTCTAGGAGGACTATTTCCTTTCCCTCCGGCTCTCTTTAATCAGCAATGTGCTGCTGTTGTTTTGCTCCGTCCATCAACACCTTTAGGTTGGTTACAAAGGTCTTTCATCTCCTGTGTCATTCTATCCCTTTAAGTCCCAGGCTCACCGCAACCCTTAATTACCCCATAAGGGGTCGTATTGCTTGCTCCATCAATAATCCGTAAGGGCTGAGACCCAGGGTGCAGTTGCTCACAATCTCATCAGGATTCCTGGTAATACATCAACCCATGCCTTTCCGGGCTCAGCTGTAGCTTCGGCTCAGGCATTCTTGATTGTTTGGTTCATCGTTTCTACCATTCCTGAACTCAGAGCGTGGTAGGGTACGTGGAACTGTTGTCCAATCCGTAACAGTCGGCACATTTCCTTCATCACTTTCCCTGTGTTTTCCCGGGATGTTGCCAGCTGTAGCTTTATGCCCTTACCAGGGCCATGCTGGGCTGAATTTCTCAACATCCCTGGCCACCAGCAGTCCTGCAGGAGGGTCAAGGACTAGCTCAGATGCTCAGGGTCCTCAGCCTGACGTTGCCTGATCTCAGTAGGTGCTATTCTGACAGATACATCTGGGTAAAACCTCTTCCTGAAATATCTCCACACCAATTCCCATACAACGCAAAACTTAAATGATGGATACAAGTTAAAAAGTACACAATTAAAACTGCAGAATTTACTCTGCAATCTGCCAGTTATGTGCGTCTAAACTCAGGATGTATTCCTTTGCACCACACTCGCAAAACACATCTGTTAAAATGCAGCTCCCGGAACGAGTGTACACGTCACCACTGGTGTCCCGAACCTCCAATAACCACCCTTCGCAACCGTTGGCTCTGTCTCATCAAATTAACACACAAAGTTCCGTCTCTTACATAGACACGCATGCACATGCACACACTACTTTTATATCTACCAGTTCAGCTCTCCGCGTTCGTGATACCTCACGTTCCCCTAACAGATCCAAGAGTGAGTGCTAATTTTAAAGATGCTCCCCACTTAGACTGCTAAGATAACTGGCCACACGATGGGTCACACAAAGGTATCCCACTGCTGACACCAAATGTTATTGCGTGAATGAAGTCACCAGAGAAAAGTACTAGTAGTAAGGAAGCAGCCTCTTTATTCAGCAAAACAAGATACAGCAGGTATCATAAGGAGATCCTTTTGGTTGAAAAAGGTCTGCTTCGCCCAACCCTGCACATTATTTTATGTGATAAAGATCAAAGAAAAATTCAAACAAATCTGTATTTACAATTGTCACGGTCTGGTCCATGGACTCAGGACTCCAGGTCTTCCAGCTGTCCCTTGTTTGACTAAATCAAAGGCACCTGATTCCCATCTTTGGCCTTGCAATGTAAGTAGCCTTGGGATTGAGTGTGGGTTGCTGGTTCATCTTGTGAGTCCCCCTTGAAGCAATCTGTTGATGGAAGGCTAGTGAAACCATTTGTGATCTCTAGGCCTGGTTGAAGGACAACTGCTTCATGGAAACTTGTTGCCACTCATTGGAGTGGTCTTTGTGATATGGATCCGGCTGTTTCCCGGGCCAGCTGAGTGGCTGCCAGCCACTCTGAGCTAGGTAGGGATCCGGCTGTTTCTGTAGCCAGCTTAGGTTGCTGGCCGAACTGAGACTCGGAGCTTCCCCGGAGCAGAGATGGAACTGTCTGTTGTTCTCTGGTGTTTGTCTCTTCTTGTCCTTGCCTCTGTGGGGTAAGCCAGGCTATTTTGTTGTTGCCCTGCAGGGGGATCTGTCTTGTCTTGTCCTCACCTCTGTGGGGTAAGCCAGGCTGTTTTGCTGTTGCCCTGCAGGGGGACCTGTCTTGTCTTGTCCTTGCCTCTGTTGGGTAAGTCTGGCCATTCTGCTGTTACCTGATGGAGAGACCTGTCCCACCTTGGTGTGGAGATGAAGTTGAGTCCCGGCTTGTTGTAGGATAAGTCCTGGCTCTATGTCTATGTTCTGTCCTGTCTCATGTTTGTGTTGTGTTAAAGATGAGTCCTGGCTTGTTGAAGGATAAGTCCCAGCTCTATGTTGATGTTCAGTTCCCAGTCTGTCTGTCAGCTCCAGTCTCCGAGTTATCAGCCTCCGCATTTCAAGACGAACACCCCAAGCCTCAAGGATCCCAAGCCAAGCTCAAGCTCAAGCTCCAAGAACCCAAGCCTCGAGAATCCCAAGCCAAGCTCCACGAACCCAAGCCTCAAGGATCCCAAGCCAAGCTCAAGCTCCACGAACCCAAGCCTCAAGGATCCCAAGCCAAGCTCAAGCTCCAAGAACCCAAGCCTCAAGGATCCCAAGCCAAGCTCAAGCTCCAAGAACCCAAGCCTCGAGGATCCCAAGCCAAGCTCCAAGAACCCAAACCTCGAGGATCCCAAGCCAAGCTCCAAGAACCCAAGCCTCGAGGATCCCAAGCCAAGCTCAAGCTCCATGAACCCAAGCCTCAAGGATCCCAAGCCAAGCTCAAGCTCCAAGAACCCAAGCCTCAAGGATCCCAAGCCAAGCTCAAGCTCCAAGAACCCAAGCCACGAGGATCCCAAGCCAAGCTCCAAGAACCCAAGCCTCGAGGATCCCAAGCCAAGCTCAAGCTCCAAGAACCCAAGCCTCGAGGATCCCAAGCCATGCTCCAAGAACCCAAGCCTCGAGGATCCCAAGCCAAGCTCCAAGAACCCAAGCCTCGAGGATCCCAAGCCAAGCTCCAAGAACCCAAGCCTCGAGGATCCCAAGCCAAGCTCCAAGAACCCAAGCCTCGAGGATCCCAAGCCAAGCTCCAAGAACCCAAGCCTCGAGGATCCCAAGCCAAGCTCCAAGAACCCAAGCCTCGAGGATCCCAAGCCAAGCTCCAAGAACCCAAGCCTCGAGGATCCCAAGCCAAGCTCCAAGAACCCAAGCCTCGAGGATCCCAAACCAAGCTCCAAGAACCCAAGCCTCGAGGATCCCAAGCCAAGCTCCAAGAACCCAAGCCTCGAGGATCCCAAGCCAAGCTCCAAGAACCCAAGCCTCGAGGATCCCAAGCCAAGCTCCAAGAACCCAAGCCTCGAGGATCCCAAGCCAAGCTCCAAGAACCCAAGCCTCGAGGATCCCAAGCCAAGCTCCAAGAACCCAAGCCTCGAGGATCCCAAGCCAAGCTCCAAGAACCCAAGCCTCGAGGATCCCAAGACAAGCTCCAAGAACCCAAGCCTCGAGGATCCCAAGCCAAGCTCCAAGAACCCAAGCCTCGAGGATCCCAAGCCAAGCTCCAAGAACCCAAGCCTCGAGGATCCCAAGCCAAGCTCCAAGAACCCAAGCTTCGAGGAACCCAAGCCAAGCTCAAGCTCCACGAACCCAAGCCTCGAGGATCCCAAGCCAAGCTCAAGCTCCACGAACCCAAGCCTCGAGGATCCCAAGCCAAGCTCAAGCTCCAAGAACCCAAGCCTCGAGGATCCCAAGCCAAGCTCCAAGAACCCAAGCCTCGAGGATCCCAAGCCAAGCTCAAGCTCCACGAACCCAAGCCTCGAGGATCCCAAGCCAAGCTCAAGCTCCAAGAACCCAAGCCTCGAGGATCCCAAGCCAAGCTCCAAGAACCCAAGCCTCGAGGACCCCAAGCCAAGCTCAAGACCCCAAGCCTCAAGCTATGTCATGTCCTTGTCTGGTTCTGGGGTCCGAGCCCGAGGCAAGACCCAGGTTCTAGGTCCTTGTCCAGTCTCGGACTCGGAGTCCAAGCCTTGTCTCCTAGTCCACGGTTCCTAGTCATGGTCCCGCTTTCCCTAGCCCTACTCTGCATTCTTGTCCCTGCTCCTTGCCTGAATCCTGTCACGTCCCTACCCTAGTCAAGTCCTGTTCCTTGTACTTCAGTGTCTGTGTCTTGCATTTGGGTCCATTCCCAGCACCCCATTGTGACAACAATGCCCTCTTGAGCTATATGGGCAACAGATTAAAATGTCTGGGTCTTCCCACCATCACTTCCAAAATAAGTGTTGATTAGATTAGATTCAACGTTATTGTCATTGTGCCAAGTACAGATACAAAGCCAATGAAATGCAGTCAGCATCTAACCAGGAATGCAAAGAATCGTGTTATTTACAAAATAACTGCGAATAAGTGTAAGTGACAAATATAAAAGCACTGAGACCGTACAATACGGGTGCAATACTGCTTAGCGCTGTGATGTGAGGTTCAGCAGGGTCACAGCCTCAGGGAAGAAGCTCTTCCTGTGCCTGCTGGTGCAGGAGCAGAGGCTCCAGTAGTGCCTACTGGATGTGAAGAGAGTAAAAAGTCCATGGTTAGGGTGAGATGCATCCTTGATAATGCTTTTCACCCTGCCCAGGCAGCGTTTATGGTAGTTGTTCTCAATGGTGGGCAATTGGGTGCCGATAATCCGCTGGGCAGTTTTGGATATTGTCGTATCCATGCAATGGGTTGTCGATTGTCTACATACGCATGCATCCAATCAGTTAAGTGTCTGTTTCCTGGTCTGCGGTTTAAATTTAATCTCAATAAATATTCAAATCTGAAGGCCAGTGGCCTAAATCAATTAAATCAATTGCTACCTGTGCTAAATCCAAAAACTGCTCAATCCTGACTCCTTAAAGGGGCAGTGCCAGCTATCTATATTCCGGAGAGCTAGTGTGCCTAAATCCCAGAAGCTGGGGCAGTTGAGTACGTGTCGTAACAGGACCATCTCCCCTATGGCCAAAATCTGATGGCTCTTGGTGCTCGGAGAAATGGTGATGGTAGTAGTGGATGAGAGCTGGATCCAGGATGTCCCAAAAGGGTGGAGCAAAGCCTAGATGGTGCTAAATGGCGACTACTTTGCTTGCATCTTTGGAAACAGCTCTATTTCTGTCTTTAATATCCTTTTTTTTTTCCTTTTCAAGGTTCTTTTGAAGACCCTGACCTGGAGTTACACTCTAACTTCATTCTTTGCGGGAATGGGACCCGCTGTCACGACCGGCCGTTTTTCGATATCCCAAGGATGTGGCCCAGAAGACGAGCGTGCCCTCAGGGTGCCGGATTTTCGTGGCTCTGGAGACGGGCTGATTCTAGGCCGGTGCCCCTGACTGAGGCATTGCGGGAGAACACGGAACATCGGGAGCAGTGGGTTAGCTGCCAGGGGCTGTGTGTTCAGAGACCTGAGCCTTTCTGGGGCCGACTCTCTGGGCACAGAGCTTGGAAAAAGTGACGCAACAGACTTTTAACATCATAAATCAGCGAGTTATTTGTTATCTCTCCCCTCTTAGTATGAAACGGGGACACCTCTTTTTCCCTTATTAGGGAGAGAGAGAGCCTGTGGTATGTCAAATTACTGGGTGAACGAGTAGTCTTTGGGGCACTGCAAGTCTGTGTCTTTATTGATGCTTTGCTGCACACTTGAGTGCTCGGTGGAGGGTGCCGATGCTTTTTTTGCTTGTGGGTGGGGTCATTGTCTTACCCTTCCCCGGGGTTGGGGGCTTTAGTGTTCTAACCTTTTAACTGTCATTCATTCTTTGGAGCATTCCTCTGTGTTCGTGGATGTTTGTGGAAGAAAAAGAATTTCAGAATGTATATTGTATACATTTCTCTGACCCTAAATGTATCCATCCAAATTTTCAGGAACCCAGCAGCTCTCTACAGGTTCAAATCCTTCCCAGTCCACGAATGACTGCGAACACCCTAAACAGATCATGAATCCAAAGTTTTTCTAACGGTGAAGACCTGTTCCCCTTTGACAAATCTGGGTGGCAGCGGAACTGATGGTGGTGAGGCTAAAGGACTAGAGTTAACAGGTTTTAATTAGGAGTTGGGAAAGAGGGATTGATCTTGAGGGTCTTGGGGAGCTGCAAGGAGTAAGATGCTGGGTTTACCTTCCTAAGAGCCTTGAAGGGTCCAATGAACTTTGGTGCCAACTTTCTAGACTCCGCCTGGAGAGGCAAATCCTGAGTAGACAACCAGACCTGTTGCCCAGGCAGCAAAGTGGGTCCCTGTCTTCTCCTTCAGTTAGCCTTGATTCTGGCCTTCCGGGTCATGGCCAACAAAATATCCCTTGTCCTAGTCCATTTCTGTTCGCAGCGCTGGATGAGATCGGCAGCTACAGGAACCACAACCTTGGCTCCTGCTCAGGGAAGAGTGCGGAGAATAATGAAGTTGGGGACATCCTGTGTGCTGAATGCTGTTAAATGTTATGTGTGACCCCTGCCCACATCAAATGGTCGTACCACTCGTCAGGTCACTCTGGGGGCAGGCATCTAAGGGTTCATTCCAAATCTTGGTTCACCCATTCTGTCTGGCCGTTAGACTGCAGGTGAAAGCCAAAGGAAAGACTCACTGTTGCGCCAATCAGCTTACAGAATGCCCTCCAGAAATGAGATGCAAACTGAGCACAACAATCCGACATAATGTCCATCAGAAATCCATGGATACTGTAGACCTGGTACAGAACAATTTCGGCCTGCTCCACTGCAGATGATAGCTTGTCCAAGGCAATGAATTTGCTGGCCTTTCAAACCCGATCGACAAATACCATTGTTCATTTATTATCAAAGTATACAACTCTGAAATTCTTTTTCTCCAGATAGCCGTGAAAACAAGAAAGAAAAGAAAGGCAGCGTGATCATCAACCCCCAAATCCTCAAATAAATATTACATTTATTGTGGAGAGCAACATAATGTGCTGTTATAAAATGTCATGGATATTGGGAAAAGTGTGCACAATGTGTGTAAAATGAGTTCACTAAACGGCATACAATCACAAGAATTACAAAAATTAAATCCAGGGAGTGGTCGAGCTGCGGGAGGGAGAGAATCTGTTTAAATTACCAGTCAAGCAGAATGTACCTGGTATCAAAGTAATTTCTGCAGAAGGAATTGAGTTTCCCCATCCTTCTGCGTGTCGCTCCAGATTCCAGAATCTGCAATCACTTGCATCACTGCTCACTAATGCAAATATCTAATCAGCCAGTCATGTTGGTGTCAGACGGACTGGCTTGAGTATGTCAGAAACCGCTGATCTCCTGGGATTTTCACATACAACAGTTTCGAGAGTTTACAGAAAATGGTGCATGAAAAAAAAACTGAGCAGCAGTTCTGTGGGCAAAAATGGCTCGTTAATGAGACAGGTCAGAGGGAAAATAGCTAGAAAGGTTCAAGCAGACAGGAAGGTGACAGTAACTCAAATAACCATGGGTTACAACAGTGGTGTAGAATAGCATCTCTGAACACTCAGCACGTTGAACCCTGAAGTGGATAGGTTACTGCAACAGGTAACCACAAATAGACTCTGTGGCCACTATTTTTTTAGGTACAGGAAGGATCTAATAAAGTGGCCACTGCCTATACCTCTGCCAAGATGCTGCTGCAAGGACAACCAGCAACATTTCAACTTAACCGAAGAGCTAAGCGTAAACTGCTCAGGAAGGAGCCATCAATCTTAAGGCAGTACAGTTAAATCAAGACCACAACAGAAATAGAGTAGACAGGACTAATAAGAGTACGAGGATCATTAAGGTTGCTTCAGTGGAGGCAATCACTTCAGGTGCAAAGTTCATAGTTGAATAGGCTGAATGATCACTGCAAGGGGAATGAGTCCAAAAATGTTCAGAAGTCCAAAAATGTTTAAAGCAAATGGAGGCAACTACAACAGGAACACCATTACCACAGAGATCCCAAAAACCTGCCTCTGTGAAAGAATGGAGACACAAAGAAGATGAAGCCCACTTCAGACCAATCGCAGTGATTACATTGCATTAATCTGACCCCAGATCTTCTGCGGCCAGTATGATGAAATGTGTCCCATATTTGAAGAACAGACATGGAACCTGCTCTGGAACTTAATCTGTTGATTTGCAAGTCTGACAGGTTTTTTGTTAAAGTCATGTACACAGGGATTGAAAATTCATTTTGGATTTATTTTTCCCCTTTTCTAAAATGTATAAAACTGGCAACAACTTGATATCTTCATCTATGTTTCGAGACCTGAGCTTGAGTTAGAATCATAAATCACATCATTACCAGGGTTCTTAGACCATGAAATAGTAGCCTTAAAAAATTCTGATGAGGTTCATTCAAAATCAACAACATACGTACATGCATGGGGACATTAACAGTATGTTTACAGGTTAGCAAGATTTAGTATAAAGTAGTAAAATTATCCAGCAATTTGCTTCTCAATTTTGTTGCCAGATTAGTACAGTATGTCAATTAACAACTGCTCTCATCATAAGCACATCGTTATTTTTCCAGCAAATTCTGGTACAATGTGATAAAAAACTGGAATATCTGCACCCTAACTTCTCCATATTTTATCCTGGCCATTTTGTCTCTGCAATTTGTGGTTCCATATGACACAAGATCATTGTGTTTCCCAATAACCAGTGAAGAAAGGCATGCATTCATACATTTTTTCTCCACCCATCTTGTGGAAGTATCTCAAAATGCTGCACAACTGAAATGAACAACTGTCACGTGCAGCCTCTATAACAGAGGGAAACTAAAATCCCATTTCAGAAATTAATTTTTTTCTCATTTACCTTTCTCTCCCGGCTACATCTTTATATGTTATTGCCTCCTCCTGTAAGTCTAGAGCAATGAAGCACCACTTTAATGTTTCAGCTGGTTGTGGTGAATATTAATGCGGTTAAAGTGTCTGGTCAGAATTAACCTTTTGTGCACAATGGATGGATTTAACTGTTAACACTTCTGTGTCTGGAAGAAACGGGCTTGTGTTCAGTAGCAGGAGTGTAATGTGGAAGCAGGTTCATGGGTTTGTTGAGTGAGACAGAAGAAACTGATTATGAATAAGCATAATAATCACTTATTTACAAACAGTAAAAGATTGGACCAAATGTCCAAATCCCCCAAGCTGCACAAACTACAAAACTAAATATTCCAACAGATACGTAGCTAAGAGTGCATGGGGGCCTTCTAAGTCTGGAACATATCTTCACAATGGTTCTTCAGCACTGGTCGTGCCCACAGTATAAATCATGCCCAGGGAACAAAAGGAGAGAGCAGGTCTCCTGCACATGCTATTCTTATACCCCTGAGGTTCTTGAATCTGGACACTGGTGCCATGGAACACAAGGCAACCGATGGGAAACAGCTGCTACATACTTCGAACGAGCCAATCCATGACCAGCACGATGGAAGCAGCTTTCAACCAACAAGTTATCTAACCCCCACATAGGCACAACACCGTGATAATTCAACCCTCAAATTAGTATGACCCTCACGAACACCTCACTACACAAAAGTATAACACCCAGTACTGTAAAGCCAATAGTCACCCCCTCCCTATGTACGACAGTAGTCCACCTGCCTCCCTGCACCCAAAAGGCCACCAGCCCCACCCCAGAGTGTAACAGCCAATGAGCTGGTCTCCCACTTAACCTTATCCACTGACTCTCAGATGTGATCAGCCAGCTGAGTGATGTTTCCTAACTCGTCAGGAATGTAGGTGCAGCAATCTTGCCACCTTTCTTTGCGACCAGGTAATCTAGGGCCAGTCCGGCTGTACCATGCTGGGAAAGGTTATCATCCAGAGCCTTCCTTCCTCTGTAGTAGCCCAGCATGGGCAATGTGCTCATCCAGGGCACTGGGGTGGTATAAATATGGCAGCACATATCAGCTGCACCACCCTGTGGGGAGCCATGGGCAGGCCTAGAAGCGGCCTATCCAGCAAGTGCCACTCAATGCCCACCTTCATAGCACCATATGCCATCCCAGGATACTGTTCCTGCTCACACTCCCTATATCCCACTGAATGGTTGGACCTGTACTCATCATTACCACCTCCACCAGCGTTCCTTTCCCTTCCCTGTCAGGTGGTGAAAGCACTTTAAGAGTCAGGACCTTCCAGTTGAACAAATGGCATGTAGGGAAAGACCAGCCCTTAAAACACTTACTCCACCAGAGGCTATTAAAGTTCAAGACCCTTAAGGCTGCTACCACACTATGGGTCAAGGTTGGCTGGAGCTGACTATTCCCCCAAAACAGAATTCCAAAACCTGAGAAGCTAGATAATTTCCCCAAGTCTTTTTTCTTTTCAAAGGGATCAGTATTAGTGGCATCACTGCCACTGTGTAATTAGGAGGCAGCAATCTGACACGTTGGTCCAGTGTGCAGATTCAAACACCATCCCCAGGAACAATCACAGGATCTCCCACCACGACAGCATTCACCACTTTGCAGGGAGATACAAACTCACTCACTCCTGATTAGTCACTGGGTACATAGACACAGCCACACACAAAAACAATCAACAACTTCTATAATAGCTCCCCAAATGCCCTTTTCCCTCTGAAATGTGGGCATCTCATATTCTGAATAAAGATGCTGAGATTTCTACCCCACTAACCCAGATTTCAGACGGCCAATGTGGAATGTGGGTTTTTCCCCAAAACCAATTGCATGGGCGAGACTGAAAACACAGACAGGGCAAACAAAAATTCGGGCTTATACTTCTTTTCCTTCAAAACCTTCGCCTGTAACTGAAAAATGAATAGTTAATTCCCATAGGGGGAAAAAAATAACACACTATCCAAAGAACAAAAGAAAAGGGAAAAAGAACAACTGGATGGGGCCTGCCACATTAACACGTTCACACAAACTCAAAGACAAAACCCTCACTCTCACACTTCGAAACAAACTGAGATAAGTGACCGCATCTCACACAACATTTCTCCTGCACTTCACCCAATCCATGGGGAAGAGTGATGCAGGCCAAATGATGCCCTCCCTACACAAATGAGGCATGAAGACACAAACCACCCCTGATGCTTGCTGCCTCTGAAGGTCCATCAAAGACTTCTGCAGAGCCTCTAGCAAGAGATTTAAGGAACCCTGAATGGAGTGCGGGAGTTCAGCTGAGGACAAAAGAGGCCCTTATCAGGCGAGGACTTGAAGGGTGAACCTTCCTCCTTAACGGCCTCTTGTCCGCTCTCCCTTTTGAAGTTCTCCCTCTACATTGCATAAAAGGGTGGGAGTGGGAACCCCATTTACCTGCTCCTTTGGCTCACCAGCTTTGAGCAACACCAAAAAAAAAACATTTCCTTATGTTTTGGGGTGTATGGGGTGTCAGGGAGGGGTAGCACCTCTGGTGGGGGAACATGTGGCATCCTTTTCAAGGCAGTTAATCCACCTTTCGTCCCCACCTGGCACTCAGCTCTCACCTGTGCATGCGATAACGGCCATACCCCGGGCAATGGCTTCAACAAGCCGGCTAAACCAGGTGAGGGTAGACGACAGGTCTCAAACCCTCAGTGAGATAGGGAGTTGTCTATCTCTTTCTTTTTAAATCTTTTTATTAAATAAGTATACAAAAAGGTAAGCCATATAGGCACTAATACACTGTTAGAATATAATAAAATTACAGAAGATATTAATACAAAAAAAATACTACAATGTAATTTAAACATAACGTACCAAGGTACATAATAGTATACTAAGTTTTTATATATATATATCAATAGAGAAAAGGAAAAAAAAAAATCCCAAAAAAAAACCGACTGTGCAACTAACTAAAAGCAAAGCAAAGCAATGAGCTAACTTGAAACCAAACAGAGTTAAAAAACTTAAAATCACGTCCTCAATCCTGACCTCCATTAAAAACAGTAAAAAAAACAAGAAGGGTATATATTACATTAAATGAAAATATTGAATAAAAGATCTCCAGGTCTGTTCAAATTTAAATGAGGAGTCATAAAGATTGCTTCTAATTTTCTCCAAATTCAAGCATAATATCGTCTGAGAAAACCAAAAAAAGGTAGATGGAGCATTAAGCTCTTTCCAATGTTGTAAGATACATCTTTTCGCCATTAAAGTAAGAAATGCAATCATTCTACGGGCTGAAGGGGAAAGATTACTGGAAATTTTAGGTAGTCCAAAGATAGCAGTAATAGGGTGAGGAGAGATACCTATATTCAATACCTTGGAGATAATATTAAAAATGTCTCTCCAAAAAGTTTCCAAAGTAGGGCAAGACCAAAACATATGAGTTAAAGAGGCTATCTGCCCCGGACATCTATCACAAAAAGGATTAATATGAGAATAAAAGCGCGCTAATTTATCTTTGGACATATGTGCTCTATGAACAACTTTAAATTGAATTAAGGAATGTTTAGCACAGATAGAGGAAGTATTGACTAATTGTAAAATCTGCCCCCAGTCATCCACAGAAATGATAAACCCCAATTCCTGTTCCCAATCTACCCTAATCTTATCAAATGGAGCTTTCCTAAGTTTCATAATAATATTATAAATCATAGCCGATGCACCTTTCTGACATGGATTAAGGTTAAGGGAGTTGTCTATCTCAGCATGTGAAGACAGACTCCGGTGGATTGAGCGGACGAGACCAATGGAAGGTCCAACAGTCAAGAAGGCGGTCTCTGCAAGCGTCGTAGAACGTGTAGAGCAGGACAAGACACAGAAGACGTCCTGGTCATCCACTGCGTCTAGTCCCATCTCCAGCCGTCTCAAATCTGTCTTGTCACTGGACCCAGATAGGAATTGGGAAGAGAGAGTGAGGCTGACGCTGTGCAACTCTCCCTCACTTAAATCCAAATCACACGCTAGTCTTGACACCATCACAATGGTGTCGAGGTCCTCATCAACATTGACGATGGATGAACACTAAAGGACAAAACACGCCCTTACAGGACATGCGGGATACCCCACTCTCCTTCTGCTTAACAACTTCCGTACCTGCCTTCCAAAGGCGGGAAGTGAAATGTGCTCCACGATCTCACACTATGTTTGGAGGGAAGCCATGGAGCCAGAACACATGTTGAACTACTTGTGTGGCAATCTCACGAGTCAACGGGAGCTTAGGGAGGACAATGAAGTGGGGAGCCCTGGAGAATCGATCCACAATGACCAAAATGGTAGTGTTTCCATTAGACAGGGACAGACCAGTGTTGAAATCCACTGAGAGGTGGGACCAGCGGCAGTGGGGCACAGGCAGTAGACATAGCAAACCCACAGGATACTGGCATGACATCTTCTTCTGAGTGTAGGTGGGACAGGCAGATACAAACCGTGGACATCCTGCCTCTATCGTGGTGATTCAGGACATTTCTAGGCTTCATGCTCCAAGCATCCAGTAAAAGAGGACACTTGTCTTCAGGGAGGGGAGTCCTGACCATTCGATTCTCTCAGCAACCACCCTAATTGAGTTATGCTCGCAGCTTCCTTGTCATGGAGGTCTTGGACCCATGAACTTAAGGCGTTTATCGAGTCCAGTGCAGCCAGGAGTCTCATGGACAACTCTCTAGCTTGAAGATTGGGACTTCCAACTCAGGAATTAAGAGAAAAGATCAACATCATGGCCCTGGTTGGTCGAAACTTGCTCTCAGCACATTTGGATCTGGCCCAAGTGTGAAAAGAGAGAAACACTGAAGTGGGTCATTAGTTCACAAACTTTAATGCGAACAGGATTTTGAGGGAAAGGAAAACAATAACTGTGACAAGCAGGGCCATTAACTAAAACTGTCAAATGGAAAATTAGATGCCAACATCACGGCAGAAAGGAATATCTAAAGATAAAACGAATACCGCTCGTCCTCAGCATCAGTTGTCTCGATAGTCCACTTTCTCTGGCAAGGCTGACTGCAAACAGGCAGGGTAACGTTGCTGTACTTTGTCCAAGTCTCGACAAGTGCTACAACGAAAAGATGGGAGTTAAATACAGCCATAATTAAATAATAATTAGCTGACACATGCATATTCATGAGCGCAATTGCTGACTCTGCTGCACAGCCGTCCGTTGTTGTGACAGGATCTTTCCCCTAATCTCACCAATTCCTTCGGGGAGAACTTTCTGATCTCTGTTGTCTTAAAGGGACCCATTGTACCACACCACCCACACATTCCCGATCCTCCTCCTCTCCCTCCTGCGAGGAGAAAGTCGCAGGCCGATGCCACCCAGGGAGGGTATGGGACTGTGTGGTCATTGGCCCGCCCATGCCGCTGCTGGTACATAAGGGAGAGAGCAATAATTTCGAGGGATAAACCTAGGAGTCCACTCTACCCTCTCTACCTCATTTTCACCATCCAGCCAGACATCCCCACCCTCATTCATGCAGTAGGATCATCACCTTGTTGTGTCAAAGCCCGAACCTTAACGGGATCTGGTTGCTAATTATCCCACTAGGCAGCCTCTAATTGCTGTACCTTCATTAGCCGATAGGCTATCCCTGTATTCTTATCTTTTTGCTCTGTGGCCTGGGTTTGGGCCAACTGCAGAGCTTTCTCCATAATGGAACACCGCTGATCTTGTTCTTCCACCTCATTCTTAAGGTCCATGATCATCTTGTGCTGCAGCCTTTCAATGGCAGCAAACAGCTATCTTTTCTCCTGGGAAATCCCAACGTTTTAAGTATGGACACGATGTGGCGTCCATTTTCAACCATGAGGAAAACTAACTGGTCTGACCAATCTATGGACATCCCATAACCCACCAGTAAGTTGGCGAGATTCCTAAATCCATGGCTGTTATCAGCCCACCTTGGGACTTGACATTGCTCATATGGTGGGGGCGGGGGTCGTCTCTTTTAAATAATTTGTTAAAAGTATTCATTTTCCTCTCCAAGCCCTACTCGCAGTGCCAAATGTAATGTGACAGCAAGTTCACAGGTTTGTTGAGTGAGACAGAAGTCACTGATTATGAATAAGCATAATAATCATATACTTAAAAACAGTAAAATATTCGACCAAACATCTAAGTCCCCCAAGTTACACAAGCTACAAAACTAAATATTCCACAAACAGATACTTAGCTAAGGGTGCGTACAGGCCTTCTAAGTCTGGAGCATACTTTCCCAATGGTTCTTCAGTGCTGGTCACGACCTCTGTGTGAAACGTGCCCAGGGAACAAAAGGAGAGAGGGAGCCTCCCATACTGCTATTCTTATACCTCTGAGGTGCCTGAAACGGGACACTGGTGCCATGGCATACAAGGCACCCGACGGGAAAGAGCTGCTGCATTCTTCAAACAGGCCAGTCAATGTCTGGCACATTGGAAGTGGCTTTCAGCCAACAAGTAAACTAATCCCCACACACCAAGGAGCTGATGCAAAATATTAACAAAGACCTCATCATGCCACCCTTATGTATGGAAACAGAGAATACTGGATATTCTCAGCAGTTCAGGCAGTATCTGTAGAAAGAGAAGCAATTTAATGTTTCAAGTCAATGAACTTCCATTAGCTGTCAACTGAGAAATTTGTAGTCACTAAAATACCAGCTACATCCAATTTGAAAAAGGAAGACAGTTTCCAGAATTCCAAGGATTTACACAAAACAGCTTTCTCCCCATCTCAGTCTGAAATGACCGATATCCTAGTTGTTTTAATTCCACTACGGTGAAAAATTATCCTGGACTTCTGGTTATGATGGCAATAGCTTAAGTCGCTAAAACTATTGCTCCGCTCCATTTCATATACCTGCTTTCTTTTATTTTACTTCTTACTCTTATTCCCACTGTTGAATCTGCCGGCTGCACAATGAGTGTACCTAAGACTACTAAATCGGCAAAAAAAGACATTCCATAGGGAGCCACTTTGAGTGAAATTGCGTCGCTGTTAGAACAAACCCGACAGGATATGTTTTCCCAGTTTGGTTCATTGGAATTGAAACTGGATAAACATAACTCGACACTGGAGAATCACGGTCAATGTTTATCACATGTTGAAGAAGTTACGGAGAAGTTAGATCATCGTTGTAAAGAGCTGGAAAAAGTTTGCTCTACCCTAAAAGAGCATAATAGCAAGTTAACTCTTAAAGTTATGGATCTTGAAAGCAGGAGTAGACACAAAAATCTTTGAATTCTCGGTTTGCCGGAGGCTGTTGAAAGTGGATCTCTTGCTGAATTTTTTTCAAACTTTCTATGTGAGATTTTTGGAAGTAAAATACTTTCCAGTCCTCCAGAGATCGATCGAGCACATCGTATCTTTACATCTCGCCCAGTGCACTGCCAGAGACCACGTCCAGTGATAATTCGCCTCCATCATTACCAAATCAAGGACTTACTAATTAAAGAAGCTCGCCAATGTAAAACACTTCAATATAAAGGTCAAGCTATCTGTTTAGTGGAGGACTATGCACCTGAAGTTATGAGTCAACGTGCTGAATACAGAGGAGTTATGAAAGTTTTTTACAATCATGGACTCCATCCTTCTGCCTATCCAGCCTGGCTCCGAATCAAGCTCGAGAACGGCGATTTTAAATGTTTCGATTCGGTTGCAGAGGCGCAGACCTTCATTGATAGCCTATCTGCGACTTCGAGTTCCTCAGATATGATATGATTTTTTGTCTTTTCAGCCTTTTTCGTTTTTTCTTAGATAATGGTTATTTCCTTTATTTTATTTTCTAATATTCGAATCTTTATCTTTATCTTTTTTATTATCCAATTAATTCAATATATTTCGATATGATGGATTTCTATTTTTCAGTACGGACATTTTCACTTTACTTAATTAGAGCTAATTGTGAAATTTTGTAATTAGACACCTTTTAAAGGTCTTTGGAGATTTCATTTCAAAATGGAGTTGGTGTCGCATTAAGAAATTGTTATCGATTTGTGAAGTGATGTCTTCTTTGAATTGTTTCCTGTTTTTTTTCAGACTTCAGTCGCTATTTTCTACAATTCTAGATTTTTTAAAACTTTAAAATGAAGCTGATGTCGCATTTAATTAATTAGTGGCTTAATTATGTTGCATTGTCCTATTGAAGTGTTTTTTTCCATTTTCTCAATATTAGTTTCTATCTTTCATAATTTTAGTTCTTTAAAAGTTAATGAACTTTTTTTCCCTCCGGTTAGATTATTTTAACTTTAAACAGCAGTTGATGCTGTACCTTTAAATTCAGTTTCGGGTTTGGATCAAAAATCCTTTCAAATGGATCTTCCTTCAGCAGTTTTTTTTCCTGTGTTTCAAGATGCTATTTATGTTTTTCTTATTTTTATGATTCAGATGGATTACTTATTACTTACGTGGATGTTAAAGCTTTTTTCATATAATTGGGTTTACAGATTTCTTTTGTTTATCTATTCTAGCAGGTAGGTTGCAGTAAAGTTCTTTTTAGATAATTATCATATTTTAAGATTTATAAACCTTGAATGTATTGTTTTTTCTTATTAAAGTTAATTTTAGTTTGCAATTCTTAAAGCTTTTTGGTGTTTTTTTCAGTACTGTATTAACTGTTGGAGTGGAGATAACTAAGGTGTTACCTAACTGGGAATTCAGTAGGGGAGAGCTTGCTGCTTTATATTTGCAGCTTTCTTGCTGTAGGTTTCGAGGGTGTGGGTGGGAACTCCAGTGCTAATATTATATATGGAATTTTGGCATATTTGCACTATACAGGATGTAATTTCACCCTGATTTTTTTCTTCTATACCTTTGCCCCAGTGTTGACATATAAATTTCAGATATAGTTTAATGCCTGCTATACTTTTTTTTTATGTTCGATGGTTAGTCCGTTGAACTTTGTAAGCTGGAATGTTAGGGGTTTGAATCATCCGATTAAAAGGGGGAGGGTGTTCATACATCTTAAACAGCTTAGAGCAGAGGTAGTTTTTTTTACAAGAAACACATATCCATTACTCAGATAATTCTCGTCTTATGGCACGATGGGCAGGACAACATTTTCATTCAACTTTTCAAGCCAAGGCGAGGGGCGTTTCAATTCTTATAAACAAAAATGTTCCTTTTGAGCTTCATAATAAGATATCTAATCCTAATAATCGCTTTATTATTGTTTCGGGGAAACTTTATAATATACGGGTAGCTTTAGCCAACCTTTATGCTCCTAACTCGGATGATGTAGGGTTTTTAGATTTTTTTTTCTTCATTGCCAGAACTAAGCTCATACTCTCTTATACTGGGTGATGACTTCAATTGTTGGTTGGATCCAGTCTTGGACAGATCTTCTTCTATCCCTAGACAACTAAGTAAATCTGGTCTATCAATTCAATCTTTTCTTTCCAATTATGGAATATCTGATATTTGGCATTTTTTTCATCCATATGAAAGAGATTACTCTTTTGTCTCACAAGTACACCACACATTTACTAGAATCGATTATTTTTTAACTGATAATCAGTTGATTCCATCCGTCCGTTCCTGTGTCTATAAGAGCTTATTGATTTCAGATCATGCCCCACTTACATTGTTTATAGTTTTTCCTGGTCTCCCTCAAGTAAATAAACACTGGTTTCTTAATTCGACCTTGTTGTCGGATAACGACTTTGTAAAATTTATGGAGGATCAGATAACTTTCTTCTTAAATACCAATACATTACCTGAAACCTCAAGTCAGGTTGTTTGGGATGCAATGAAAGCATATCTAAGAGGTCAAATAATTTCTTATACAGCAAATTTGAAAAGAAAGACTCAAAAAGAACGTTTAGAATTGATCAATCAGATTAAAGCCATAGACTAATTATATGCCCAGGTCAAGGATCCAGAGTTGTATAAGAAAAGATTGGAACTTCAGACTAAATTTAATCTTATTTCTACTTACCCGATTGAATGCCAACTTTTGGGCAGTAAGAGTAAATTCTATATTCATGGGGATAAATCTGGTAAGTCCTTAGTTAACCAACTTAGATATTCTAAAGCAAAACAACACATCACTAAAATTCGAATGAGTAATGGGAATATTACTATGGACCATTCCGAAATTAATGATACATTCAGGAATTTTTATTCTCAACTTTATACCTCTGAATCCTTTAATGATAATACTACTGTTATGCAATTTTTTAATAGTTTAAATATTCCTAAATTTTCTTCTGATCTCAAACATAAATTGAATGAGTCATTATCCTTAGAGGAAATATCCTCTGCTATTTCTGCTTTGCAGCTTGGTAAATCTCCTGGTCCTGATGGGTTCTCTGCAGAATTTTATAAATCATTTTCCTCATTGTTCTTATCCCAACTTAGTTTAGTTTTTTCTGACTCTTTTATACAAAATAAATTGCCTGCATCATTTGATGAGGCTTGTATTATTCTTTTAGTGGAAAAGGGCAAGGATCCATTAGAATGTGCTTCATACAGGCCAATCTCTATATTAAATGTAGGTGTTAAAATTTCAACTAAAGTTTTGGCCCGTAGGCTGGAGACTATTTTACCTTTAATTATCTCTGAAGATCAATCTGGTTTTATTAAAAATCACCTTCCCTTTTTTAATATTAGGTGTCTTTTTAATATCCTATATTCATCTTCATCAGGGATTCCTGAATGTGTTATTTCTCTTGATGCTGAAAAGGCGTTTGACCGGGTGGAGTGGCACTATTTATTTGCGGTTTTAGAAAAATTTGATTTTGGATATAATTTTATTAAGTGGATTAAGATACTATATTCTCATCCAATTGCATCAGTTTTGACTAATTCTCAGCAATCCCAACTGTTTGACCTTAAACGTGGCACCCGGCAAGGATGCCCTTTAAGTCCTCTGCTATTTGATTTGGCTATCGAGCCATTGGCAATTGCATTTCGCAGTTGTACTGAATTGACTGGGATTTGGAGGGGCAGTCCTGAACATAAAGTCTCTCTATACGCCGATAATTTGTTACTTTTTACATCAAACCTGACCACCACCTTACCTTTGAAGTTTTCACTTCTGAATAAATGTTGTCAGTTATCCGGATACAGACTTAATCTAGATAAGTGTGAACTTTTTCCGATAAATAAGGAAGCACAAGCATTAGAATTTCAAAATCTCCCTTTTAAAATAGTAAACAATTATTTTACTTATCTTGCAACACTCATCAAAGTTGCTGGTGAATGCAGCAGGCCAGGCAGCATCTCTAGGAAGAGGTACAGTCGACGTTTCAGGTCGAGACCCTTCGTCAAGACCAGATGAATTTCCAGCATCTGCAGAATTCCTGTTGTTTGTGCGTTAAGAAATTATCTATTCCTGCTTTACTTGGATTTATACTTCCTTGCAACTTGCCAAAATTTATTGTTAATCCTGTAATCGGGCATACTCTGAGAATATGGGCTCAATTTAGAAAATATCATGGCCTTTATAGATTTTCCCCTTTCTAGTCCTATTCTATACAATCATTTATTTCAACCTTCTATGCAGGATTCCACATTCCAAGACTGGTGTAGGTTTGCAACATTTGAACAGTCGTCTACAAAGTTTAATTTACTGAATACTCATTTTTTTAGATATCTTCAAATTAGACATTTCATGAGCCCTTTAATACCACATTTTCCTGAACAACCTGATAAAAATGTTGTAGACTTGTTTCTTCAAATGAACCCCTTGGGTAAAGGTTTAATTTCTACTATTGGTGTTAAATTTTTGAATCTCAGACGAGCCCCTTGTGATAAAATTAAAACTGCTTGAGAGCGTGACTTAGGTTTGTCTTTGTCCTATGAGGTTTGGGATTCAATTCTTAAGTCAGTTAATTCAATTTCTTTATGTGCTCGTCATTGTCTTTTGCAGTTTAAAATTGTCCATAGGGCTCATATGTCTAAAACCAAATTGGTGAAGTTCTATCCTGATATTAGTCCCTGGTGTGACAAATGCAAAGGGGGTGAGGCTTCCCTTATTCATATGTATTGGGCCTGTCCTACTTTGGAAAAATTTTGGGAAGATTTTTTTTAACTTTATCTTCTATATTAAATTGTCACTTGGAACCTGATCCTTTGATCGCTCTTTTCGGTATTTCTCGAGACTCTGACAAGCATTTGATCCCGGCTAAACGACGAACATTGTCTTTTGCCTCTCTTTTAGCTAGACGTGCAGTACTCCTTAAGTGGAGAGATGTAGTTCCCCCTACCCATGTTCAATGGCTTTGAGATATTATGTCTTGTTTAGATCTTGAAAAGATTTACTATTCACTTTTTAATTCGGACATAAAGTTCCATAAGGTGTGGGGACCTTTTCTTGAATATTTTCATAATTCTCACCTAGATTGATTGGTGTATTTTTTTCTTCCCTTGATAGTCAGATCCTGCATTTCCAGCTTTCTCTGATTCTTTGATTAGGTAGCAGGCTGCGCTTTTTAAAAATTATTATTCAATTCTCTTTTTACTACAATATATAGTTCTGGGGTGATAAAAGTTTATCTCAAATGCCCTTTCAAATATTTATAATATAATGGTTGGCTTGGAGATGGATAGTGGGTGGGTTGGGTGCTTTCCTTTCTAATTTTTCATTTCTAATATGGGTGACTTGCTCATTTGTTAAGATATGTATTATTGCTATTTTTGTCTGTATTGCAATGATTCTTCTATTTATACTATTGATTTTTTTCTTCTATGCTGTAGTTAATAGAAAATCATAATTAAGATTTTTTTTTAAAAAAAGAAAAAAAATTATCCTGCATTCTTTCTGTGACGCTTAGTCACTAAATATATTAAAAGCCAAGATGGGTAGATTTGGGTGCTCTGACAAAGCCAAGAAATTGGAGATCAGGCAGCACGAAATACGTAGACTGTCACAATCTTTCTCTATGATGGAGCAGGATTAAAGGGTTGGATTGCCTGGTACTATTTCTTTGCACTTACTCCAATAGAAAACTCTGGAGCCCTTGCTTCAAAGCCAAGTTTACTGTCCAACACACTCCACTGTCCCATACTAATAGACATATATGTATATAACTATATATATAGCGGTCAGTCATTTTACTCAACCAGATTGCCACCTTGCCATTGAAGATGAAATTTCACCCCAGGCTGTAAGATTCTGCAGAGTAATTTCTAATGAATGGCATGGATCTTTCCACAGCAGGGGATAATCGCACCATATTGGCAGCAATTCCACTACGCAATCTGAATGGTAAATGTACTCACTAACAATGTTGTTACATTTCTGCTTGCTATGTCTTCCTTGTGTTCCTGAGCTGATTAGCTTGAAGCCCAGATAGTTGCATTAGTAATCCTGACATTAGTTTAAATGAAAAAGTTGCTATGATTCTTAAGTCGAAGTGCAGCAAAGCCGGCTAACTTCTGCAACAGGTGTAGTATTTCTCAAAAGGCAGAGAAATACAAAACATCATATGGTATGAAATTCTACAAGATGGTGAATTATTTCTGTTCTCATCCTATGCTCACAGAATATTAGAGCAACTTTATTTTTAAAACTGATCTTAGAGATTCCATTGATGGTTTCCAAGTGATTTTGTTTCAAGCTTAGCTGATACGATGCATTCTGGGCTCATTAACTCTGATAATCTAATTACCGGTTTAAAATATAGTGTTTGTACACTGATTGTGAATGTTATGTTGATCTTTTAGTGAGAATACCATCATGAAGCAGCTGAGTTTAATGCCTTGCTATGAATATCTACCAGAAATGCCATGACATATTTTACTGTTAAACAAACCTGCTATACAGCAGATTTAACAGTATCCTAGTGTGTGCATTGAAGCTAATTCAGACAATTCAGACATCAACAGAGCAGGGGGTACAGAAGCTTGAAATCCCACACCACCAGGTGGGAGGGCAGGTACAGTACTTCCCTTCAATCATTTGGTTCTTGAAACAACCAGCACAACCCTTATTACATCTGTTTAGCAATACTATGAACCCTTCGCACTAAAATGGACTTTATTTTTTTTATTTGTCTTCTTTCTTTTAAAAATTGTGCACAATTTAGGTTTTTTTTATGTTTTTCTTGTGAATGCTGCTTATATGATTCCATGAACCTGTGATGCTGCTGCAAGTATGTTTTTCGTTTATAGAGGTATTATTGGGGGTATAGATAGGGTAAATGCAAACAGGCTTTTTCTCTTGTGGTTGGGTGGGAATACAATTAAGGGTCATAGGTTAAGGGAGAAGGGTGAAAGGTTTAAGGGAAACATGAGGGGAATCTTCTTCCTCAAAGGATCTTGAAAGTGTGGAATGAGCTGCCAGTGGAATTGGTGCATGCAATTTTGATTTCAACGTTTAAGGATAGTAGGGGTATGGACAGCTATGGGTCAGGTGCAAGTTGATGGGACTAGTCAGTTTAAATAGTTTGACATGGACTAGATGGGCCGAAAAGCTTGTTTCTGTGCTATACTTTTCTGTGACTCTATGACTCTACATTCTAGGTGTGGTTCACGTGTTCAATGCCCATTCAGAGGGGAAGAAGCTGATCCTGAGTGTGCGACTTCAGGTCCTGTGCCTCCTCCCTGATGGTAGCAAAGAAAAGAGGGCATGTCCTGGGTGATGGGGGTCCTTATTGAGGCCGCGCTTGTTGAAGAAGTCCTGTGATGCTGGGGAGGCTAGTGCCCACCATGGAGCTGACTGAGTTTACAACTTTCTGCAGCTTATTTTGATCCTGAACAGTGCCAGCCCCCATACCATACGGTGATGTAGCCAGTTAGAATGCTCTCCACAGTTCATCCTTAGAGAGCGAAGCACCACTGCCATTCATGACGTTAGGGCTCGCTGTGTAGGAAGTAATGGCCTGCAAACCCTGACAGAGTTGACGTGCGTCCAATTCTGCCTCTAACTTTAATCAGAATTGTTCTTTTGCTCTCGAGATAGCCCTCATACCTGGACTTTGCATGTAGTCCTGGATCACCAGACTTGAGTGCCACAGTTCTAGCCTTCAGAAGACTGCGAATCTTCTGGTTCATCCATGGCTTTTGATTCCAGTATGTTCTTTGTATGTGCACTCTTCCACATAGGTTTTAATGAAGTTAGTGACAACTCTGGTATATTCATTCAGGTTTAAAGATGAATCCCTGAATATTGTCCAGTCCACAGACCCAAAGAAGTCCTGTAAGCACTCCTTCACCTCCCTTGTCCATACTTTCTTGGTCCTCTCTATTGGTGCTGTGATCTTCAGTCTATGACTGTACTCAGGGAGATACAGCCAGATGATCAGACTTTCTAAAGTGGGGCGTGGGCTGTTACCGTAAACACTCTTGATCATAGTATCACAGTGTTCCAGTGTGTTCACTACTCTGGTTCCACAAGTGATATGGTGGTGATAATTATTTAGAGACCTTTTCAAACAGGTGTGGTTAAAATCTCACAAAATTATGGGGAAGACATCAGGATGCACTGTTTCATACCTGCCTGGTTACATCGCTCAGTTTATCTAGAGATTGCTTAACACAGGCCTGAAGTGGGATATGCACTGCCACCAAGAAGCTGGTTTAAAATTCCCGCAGTAGATAAAATGGACAACACTTGGTTGTAAGATGTTCTAAGTCAGGTGAGCAGGACAGGGACAGAAGCACCACATTTGTGCACCATGAGGCATTAATCACAAAGCATACTCCACCTCCTCTGCCCTTGAAAGACTTAGCAGTCCTATCTTGGCGGTGAATTGTAGAGCTAGCGACGTCCATTTACAGTCGGATTTCAAGCCCTGTGCCAGGAAAGAACTAATAGCCAAAGTTTTTCAAACAATGGAAATCTAAGGCTCTGGCAGACTAGAAAATTATTGAAAATTTTCCCAGTGGGAAGTTATCACTGATAGTGTCATCATGGCACACCTTTTTGTTCCACACCCCTGCCTTTTTCTCTATGGAAACACAACAGCAGATTCAACTGTTCCCTGCGATCAATATTGCTTCCCCTAATCCTGTCCTGTTGGAACAGTGATCCCAGCTCTATTTCTTCCCCAAGCTCTGTCTCCAGGGAAAGACTGATCCTAGCTCCAACTGTTTCCCTGTAATCAACATTCCCTCCCTTGGCCCTCTGATCATGGAAGTGTGATCCATTTCTAACCACTGCATGTAAAGAAGGGCTGGTCCCTGCTTTCAATATTCCTTCCTCTAATTCTGACTGACTCCTGTCTAACTTTTCCTGATAACACACATAAAAATTGCTGGTGAACGCAGCAGACTAGGCAGCATCTATAGGAAGAGGTACAGTCGACATTTCGGGCCGAGACTCTTCATTAGTCCTGACAAAGGGTCTCGGCCTGAAACGTCGACTGTACCTCTTCCTATAGATGCTGCCTGCCCTGCTGCGTTCACCAGCAACTTTTATGTGTGTTGCTTGAAATTCCAGCATCTGCAGATTTCCTTGTGTTTAACTTTTCCTGGTAATCACTCTGTTGGTTCTTTGTCGATGGAAGAGATTTATTGACACTGTGAATATGATTGAAAATGTTGTAGAACAGAGACGTTTTCTATCTCTGCTTTTTATTTATTGTTGAATGATTTAAAATTATTATTTATCTTAATGACTCTGCAAATGGCAGAAAGCTAGGGCATTAATCATTTTGCAGGGTTGAGGCTTATTTTTAATGGATTTTAAAAGCTGAAATAGGGAGAAACTTCCGAGTTGGAAATTCATCAATCATTTTGTCAGATGAGCCCTTCAGGACCTCTGAGCTGCAATTTATTTGCTTATGGAAATGGATTACAGGGAGATCCTTCTAAATTGCAAAGATTTGATAGCTGTGATGAATTTCAAGCCATTAAGTTACTTTTATCCACCTACCTGCAGGAATATTGGCTCAGAGCCATCATTCCTCCTTCTGTTGACCACGCTGTGTGTGGAGACTAGAATATGAGCTTAAATGCATTGATGTCCTTCACATCTGGATAAAGTGATCACAGGTTCATCCTGGTCATAGCGCACGGAAACAGGCCCTTCCGCCCAATTAGTCTCTGTGTGCATCTCAAGTTTTTAGGGTAACCACTCCCTGAAGAGCCAGTTTAAAAATGTAAAAGTCCAGAAGAAATATTCCAAGACTGGTGCGTTTGTGATTGCAGACGTGAAGCTCCTTAGATGAGTTGAATAATAGACAGAATACATTGTAAATACATTCTAAGTATGTATTGGTGCAAAATCATCAGTGCAAAACATCAAGCAGACACCAGTGTGTGATAGAGACAAACTTTAGGCCAATGCTAGAAGCTCTCTCTAATAAAACAGCACAAACAGAAGGGAGCAGTGCCCTGACCTGGAAAAATGGATAATGTGCAAAATGTTTATTTTTCCACAGTGCAACACAAATAAACAGAATCACCTGATAGTAGAAAAACAATCACAGCAGTAAGTACTGTAGTCAGGAAGGGAGAAGCTGTTGGGTTCACTGAGTCAGAGCATTGAACCTAGGCCTAGAAATTACTATACAACATTACTGTGGCATTACACTAGTGTTCTGGGTCACCCTAATACCATTTATGAAAGTCACATAGACTCTATGGGCTTGGAATACAAGGTTCCCAGCGTAGCACTGTTCAATTTCCCTGTGTAACATTTACATCCTGTCATTCTGCTGAATTATGGAAAGTTCTTGCAGTTATCACAACGTAGCACATCAGGACTAATCTGTTGGGGTACAGACGAGTTGCACTATGGAAGAGCCATCAGGTCATGGAAAGACACAGCATAGAAACAGACCTTATTTTGCTTATTTATTTATTATTATTATTATTATTTCTTTCTTTTTGTATTTGCACAGTTTGTTATATTTTATGCATTGGTTGAACAGTCTAAGTTGGTCTGGTCTTCCATTGATTCTATTATGGTTATCATTCTATTGTAGAACGATTGAGAATGCACGCAGGAAAATGAATCGCAGGGTTGTACGTGGCAACATATACAGTATGTACTTTGATAATAAATTTATTTGAACCCTCCTGCCCACTAAATACACCCTATCCTCGTTATATGCGGGGGATATGTTCCTCGAAGTTGACGCATAATGTGAAATCACATAATGTGAGTAATTATTTAAATGGAGAAAATAGGGATGCGTTCCAGAGGGCTTCCTAAACATGTTTTATCTATAATTTATTCACATTTTTATACCAATGCGACCCAAAAGCAGCTCTACAAGACACTTGTATTATATTTCATCAATTTAAGGTAATTTTTAATGTAATAAATCATAAAAAATTAACATCCTAGGGTGTACAGTACTCACCAACAGTGGGCAGGTGTGTTTGCTCCAGGAGATGAGTGGCTGTTGTGGTGTCGGGCAGCTTTATACAGATAAGGTGGATGGTTGTGGTCGTCAGGATCATATCAAGCACAGCAAGGGGTGAAGGAAGACTCACAGAACTCTTAGAACTGCCGGCAGGTGTTACCGATTTGAATAAAGTGGTGAGGGTTGTTTGCTTGGCAGCATTTTGTTTTAAATTTGTTTGTAGGGAAGAAGGGTTGACGGCAGGGAACGACTGAAGTGCTGACTCAGTTCTAAACTTGGGTCCATGCCAATCGCAATTTGTGCCAAGTGTTCCGACTTCCACCATTCCCTCACTGTTGGTAAACTCCCGGGATTTTCAAAATCGTCTGTTGCTTGCAGCATCTGAGAGATAGTTTGTCGTTAAAAAAAATACATACGCCTTGAATATGGATCACACCATTCGAGTGGTTGAATCAGCGATGTTGTGTTAGGCGGCAGGAAATGCACTGTTATGTTAGGATGAACGCTGTCCAAATGTTTAGGATAGGCTGGCACGTTGTCAAGCAACAAAAGAACTTTAAAGGCAAGATTCTGTTCTGGGCAGTAACATCCCACAACTGTGTTACCTTCAGCTGATGCCACGCTGTTATAATCTCCAACTTTTTTTCAAGTGTTAAAGCGGTTCTCTGCCGCTCGGCTGACGGCCCAGGACATGACATCGGACACTTAGGAGGCACAGTTAAATAGTTCAAGCACAAAATCACAGCACCGTAGGTAAAACCAACAGAAGTTTAAGATCGCGCATCCACACCTTGCCAAAACCAATGCAAGACTGGCGGGAGAGAGATTGTGAGGCGCGTGCACCTGACTTGTATTGGCGGGAAAGCAGTGCTCCTCGCATAACTGTGAGTTTTGGACGCATATAACGAGACATTGGTAGAAATAGGTTCCTCGCATAACTGTGAATCCGCATTGTCTGAAGACGCATATAATGAGGATAGGGTGTATGCGTTGACCATCAGCTACTCATTTTTACACTAATTCTACTTTACTTGATTTTTACCCATCAACCCCACCAAATTCTACCACTCATCAATAACACTAAAAACAAATAACAGTAACCAGTCAATGAGCCAACCTACACATCTTCAGGATGTTGCTGGAAACTGAAGTCCTGGGTGGAACATGGGAAACCCACAGAGTCACAGAAGAACACAGAAACTCCATGCAGACTGTGTCCAAGGTCGGGATGGAGCCTCAGTCATTGGAGACAAGGCAGCAGCTAAAAGACTGCCCTTGAATGATGTCAGTAATTGCTGCAAGGATAAGGGGAAGAGGAATAAAAGGGCACAGAGGGCTGGGTGTCAGAGGAACTTAGGATTTCCTGCTTTTGTGGGCCAAATAAAATGTAGATGATGATTCTTCTCTTTGACAAAGGACTTTGGGCGATCTCTCCCAAAAGTCATGAGATGTGGCATACATCAGCAGCAATACCTGGAATCATCCTGAAACTAGGAAACTGAGAATAGTTTTGATCACAACCTCCTTGGGCATAGCACTCGAGGCAGATGTACAAGTGAGACCATTGCTACAGACCTCAGTGAGACAGACAGTGCAGTTTGAGTGTTTTCATTTAAATAGCTCCATTACAGGTGATCTGGCCTCTAGAGGTAGAGAGACCCCTCCACTTGACTCTTCTGCTGAGATTCTACTGTTGCTCAGCAGAGACACCACATAGGGTACGTGAACAGTGCAATGGTTGGCACACCTTATATCCATGACCAGACCTGGGTTGGATCACAGTGGATGAACACTGCCTCGATAGTACTTTCCAGCCCACTAACAGCACACTTAATAGTCATAGTCATAGTCATACTTTATTGATCCCGGGGGAAATTAGTTTTCGTTACAGCTGCACCATAAATAATTAAATGGTAATAAAACCATAAATAGTTAAATAGTAATATGTAAATTGTGCCAGGAAATAAGTCCAGGACCAGCCTATTGGCTCAGGGTGTCTGACCCTCCAAGGGAGGAGTTGTAAAGTTTGATGGCCACAGGCAGGAATGACTTCCTATGACGCTCTGTGTTGCATCTCGGTGGAATGAGTCTCTGGCTGAATGTACTCCTGTGCCCAACCAGTACATTATGTAATGGATGGGAGACATTGTCCAAGATGGCATGCAATTTGGACAGCATCCTCTTTTCAGACACCACCATCAGAGAGTTCAGTTCCATCCCCACAACTTCACTGGCCTTACGAATGAGTTTGTTGATTCTGTTGGTGTCTGCTACCCTCAGCCTGCTGCCCCAGCACACAACAGCAAACATGAACGTACTGGCCACCACAGATTCGTAGAACATCCTCAGCATCATCCGGCAGATGTTAAAGGACCTCAGTCCACTCAGGAAATAGAGACAGCTGTGGTCCTTCTTGTAGACAGCCTCAGTGTTCTTTGACCAGTCCAGTTTATTGTCAATTCATATCCCCAAGCATTTGTAATCCTCCACCATGTCCACACAGACCCCCAGGATGGAAACAGGGGTC
Source organism: Mobula hypostoma (assembly GCF_963921235.1). Lineage (NCBI taxonomy): Eukaryota > Metazoa > Chordata > Chondrichthyes > Myliobatiformes > Myliobatidae > Mobula > Mobula hypostoma. The sequence continues at coordinate 71,241,619 of NC_086102.1, read as the reverse complement.
ACCGGTACCTTAGCTCTCCTCAGGTCTGCCACCAGCTCCTTAGTCTTTTTCACATGAAGCTGCAGATAATTCTGCTCACACCATGTGACAAAGTTTCCTACCGTAGCCCTGTACTCAGCCTCATCTCCCTTGCTTATGCATCCAACTATGGCAGAGTCATCCGAAAACTTCTGAAGATGACAAGACTCTGTGCAGTAGTTGAAGTCCGAGGTGTAAGTGGTGAAGAGAAAGGGAGACAAGACAGTCCCCTGTGGAGCCCCAGTGCTGCTAATCACTCTGTCAGACACACAGAGTTGCAAGCACACGTACTGTGGTCTGCCAGTCAGGTAATCAAGAATGGGGATCCTTAATGATGGTGTCCGCCATCCCAAGGCACCGCTCCTTGAAGATGTCTTGGATACTACGAAGGCTAGTACCATGATGGAGCAGACTAATTTTACAAGTTTCTGCAACTTATTTTGGTCGAGTGCAGAAGCCCCTCCCCCATACCTGACCGTGATGCAGCCAGTCAGAATGCTCTTCATGATACATTTGTAGAAGATTTCAAGGGATTTAGTTGACAAACCAAACCTCAAACTCGTAGCAAAATATAGTTACTGTCTTGCCTTCTTCACAGCTGCAGCACATAATCTGATGCATGTATTACCAGCACATAACCTGTTGCACCAGAGGTCCCAACACACGAGACCACTGCTACCCTATTGTTCCCTTCCGAGACGGCATTTTGGCAAGTCAGATCATTTGACTCTACTCCTGCTCCCTGCATACAGACAATGACTGAAAAGCAAGCCTCCAGAGATCAAGACAACTAAGAGATGATCGTGGAAAGTGGAGGAACAGTTACAGGATTGCCTTGAATCAGTGGATTGGGCCTTGTTCAAGAACTCATCTGAGGACCTGAATACCTATGTCAGGGTAATTATAAACTTTATTAAAGCACTGTGGATGAGTGCGTCCCACAAAATCGTTCAGGGTTTTCCCCAATCAGAAGCCCTGGATGAACAATGAACTCCCGAACTTGCTGAAGGCCAGGTCAGAGGCATTCAAGTCTGGAGATCAAGAATGCTACAAGAGAGGCAGGTATGATCTCCGGAAAGCCATCTCTCGTGCGAAGTGGAGATTCCGGTGGTGGGCTTAGAGTGCCATATCCTCCTACAAAGTTAAATCTTGTGACATAGGGGACAGCAGAGTTTCACTTCCAGATGAGCTCAATGCCTTCTATGCTCGCTTTGAACACCAGAACAGGGAGGAACCATCATGCATCCCCATGTCTCCTGATGATCCTTTGGTCTCAGTATCTGAAGATGATGTGCCAGCTGCCTTCAAGAGAATGAATCCAAGGAAAGCATCCAGTCTGGATGGAGTACCTGGCCGAGTACTGAAGACCTGGGCCGACCAATTGGCTGGTGTATTCATGGATATCTTCAACCTCTCCCTCTGGTACCCACCTGCTTCAAGCAGGCTTCAATCATACCAATGCCCAAGAAGAGCATGGTAACCTATCTCAATGACTATCACCCAGTGGCACTTACATCCACAGTGATGAAGTGTTTGGAGAGGCTAGTGTTGAAACATATCAGCTCCCGTTTGAATGGTGATTTGGATCTGCTCCAATTCACCTACTGAAACAACAGGTCCACAGCAGATGTTATCTCGCTGGCTCTCAACACAGCCCTAGAATATCTGGACAGCAAAGATGCATACATCAGGATGCTCTTTATCGATTACAGGTTGGCATTTAACACTGTTATCCCATCAGTAAACTCCAAGACCTCGGCCTCAATACCCCCTTGTGCAGTTGGATCGTGGATGTCTTTACTTGCAGACCTCAGTCAGTTCGGATTGACAAAAACATCTCCTCCACAATCTCCATCGGCACAGGAGCACCGCAGGGATGTGTACTCAGCCCCCTGCTCTACTCGCTTTATGCCTGTGACTGTGCGGCTAAGTACAGCTCCAACACTATATACAAGTTTGCTGATGACGCCACTGTTGTGGGCTGTATCAAACGGGGAGATGGATCCACATGCAGGAGGGAGACTGAAAACTTGGCTGAGTGGTGTAATTACAAAAACCTCATACTCAATGTTAATAAGACCAAGGAATTGATTGTCTATTTCAGGAGAGGTAAACTAGAGATCCATGAGCCAGTATTCATCGGAGGATCAGAGCTGGAGAGGGTCAGTAACTTTAAATTCCTGGGTGTCACAATCTCACAGGACCTATCCTGGATCCATCACATAAATACAATTGCAAAGAAACCTCAACAGCGCCTCTACTTCCTCCGGAATCTGTGGAGATTTGACATGCCATCAAAAACCTTGGCAAACATCCGTTGATGTGCAGTGGAAAATGTGCTGACTGGCTGCAGTGTGGCCTGTAGGGGAGCACCAATGCCTTTGAGCAGAAAATCCTACAAAATGTAGTGGATTCGGCTCAGTACATCATGGGTAAAGCCCTCCCAACTATCGAGCATATCTACATGATCCTCACCATCCAGACCATGCTGTTTTCTCTCTGCTGCCATCAGGTAGAAGGTACAAGAGCCTCAGGACTGGCACCACCAGATTAAAGAACAGTTACTACCCCTCAACCTTCAGGCTCTTGAACAAAAGGCAATAGCTCCACTGATTTAAGGCATCTGTTATATTGTTATTTCATGCTCGTTATTTATTGCTATTTATTTATATCTGCACTTACACAATTTGTTTACAGTTAACAGTTCCTAATGTTTGCAGTTTAGTTACTGTTCTATAGATTTGCTAAGTATGCCCACAGAAAACGAATCTCAGAGTTGTATGTGGTGACATGTACGTACTCAGATAATAAATCTTACTTTGAACTTTGAATCAATATGTTGCGACCAGGTTAGGTCCTCAGAGATGTTGACCCCCAGAAACTTGAAATTGCTCACTTCCTCCACTTCTGATTCCTCTATGAGGATTGGTTTGTGTTCCCTCATTTTACCCTTCCTGAAGTCCACCATCAGCTCTTTGGTGCAAGGTTGTTGCTGTGTCACCACTCCACCAATTGGTATATCTCGCTCCTGTACACCCTCTCGTCACCATCTAAAGATCTGCCAACAATGTCTGCAACATCAGCAAACTTATAGATGACATTTGAGCTATGCATAACCACACAGTTATGGGTGTAGAGAGAGTAAAACAGTGGACTTAGCACACATCCATTGGTGCACCCGGACTGATCATCAGCGAGATGGAGGTGTTGTTTCAAATCCACACAGGTTGTGGTTTACTGGTTAGGAAGTCCAGGATCCATTTGTAGAGGAAGGTACAGAGGCTTAGGTTCTGTAGCTTTTTGATCAGAATTGTAGGAATGATGGTATTAAATGCTGTCAACAAACAGCATCCTGACATATGTAGGTATTTGCATTATCCAGGTGATCCAAGGGCCATTGAGATCACATTTGCTGTAGACCTATTGTGGCAATGGGCAAATTACTGTGTCCAGGTCCTTCTTGAGACAAGTATTGATTTAGCCATGAGCAACCTCTCAAAGTATTTCATCACCATAGATGTGAGTGCTACTGGACGATAGTCATTGAAGCAGCTCACACTCCTCTTCGTGGGCACTGGTATAATTGTTACTTTTTTGAAGCAGGTGGGAATTTCTGACTGTAGCAGTGAGAGATTGAAAATTAGTTTGAAAACCCACGCGAGTTCGTTGGCACAGGTTTTCAGTACCTTACCAAGTAAATGTAAAGATAAATTCCGTGTTCACCAATGCACCCAGAAATATGTGCAAAATTACTCTAACAATTAAGTTTTCCAAATATTCATTTTGAAATTGTACGAATGAATTTCCTGTCCCTAATCATGAAGCATGCAATTACTTCAAATTCCAAAGAGAAAATGGTAGAAAAATGTGATATAATTCAAAATGATACGTAAGTTCTGGTGCTTTTGAAAACCAAGTTTGAAATATACAGGGCAACACACACAAAACGCTGGAGGAACTCTGCTGGCCAGGCAGCATATTGCTTGGATTGCCTCGAATTGCCAGCATCTACAGATTTTCTCGTAATTGAAATGTACACCAGTTTAAGACTCCTTATTTTAATATGTGTATAAACTTTGAATCAACCGTGATGATACTTGGTGCAAATTGAATTCTGAGCTTATCGGCAGCACCACAATCTCCCTTGTGTAGGTTTGTGACATCAATTGTTCAAATACATGTACTGTACTGATAAATTAATGGAAACGCCCTCTTCTGGTGCATCAGTATACAGTAACAAGTCACCAGGCACAAATAGCTTAACACAGAACAATACTGCATTGCCCAGCAATGCTGCAGAAAAATTTGACAAATGACAGGCATTTAAATTAAACTTTCCACATTGAATGCCAGTAGCATTGAAACTTAAACTGAGGCAACTCTTCATGGCCCAGTCCAAAAGGACATCTTTGGTTCTGGAACAACAGCAAAAACAAATGCACATCTGCTTAGATCCCAGAGGACCAAGTTTCCTTTGCTGACCATTGAAACCATATATTCTTTTTTTTTGTAATTTATTTTTTATTGAAGTTCATCATCAAACAAACATTTCCATAAGCTGTATTTCAGATATTGTACATTATATCATATAATCATATTTTTGCCACAAATCTCCACATAATATTTATCTGAGGTATACACCTATAGAACAGAGAGGAAAGAAAGAACAAGCAAAAGGAGAAAACTATGTACAAGTAGGGAGTGATCTTTTTTTTACAACATATTCATTGATTTGTGAGAATAAAATCAGGCCTATGAGGTGTTATGTAGTTGAACCATTTTTGAAACCATAAAGATAAAGATTAGCTTTATTTGTCATATATAAACATAGAAACATAGAAAACCTACAGCACAATACAGGCCCTTCAGCCCACAAAGTTGTGCTGAACAAGTCCCTACCATGTACGTGGAAACATTGAAATATACAGTGAAATGTGTAATTTGTGTCAATAACCAACACAGTCCAAATACGTGCTGGGGGCAGCACGAAAGTGTCTCCACGCTTCCAGCATCAACATAGCATGACCGCAACTCACAAACCGAATCTGTATGTCGTTGCAATGTGGAAGGGAACCAGGGCACCCGAGGAAACCCACATGATCACTCGGAGAACATACAACCTCCTCACAGACGGTGGCGGGGATTGAATCCCGATCGCTGATTGCAGGCACCGTAATTGCATTACGCTAATCACTCTGCTGCACCATGCTCATGTTCTTGCAACTTCCAACATGTTCACTATGTTTATCACATAGGTACTACTGAGTATCACCACATATCGGTAAGGATATGAATAGTTTCTCACCAGCAACCTTCCAGCTAAAGATCCCTGAGAGAATGATCGGAATGCAGACAATTTCATAACAGCAGTTTTGGAAAGGTGCTTCTGGAGACAATTTAATACCCAAGACAAATTCCAGGCAGTGTTCCTTCATTGATGGAACAATTGTAGGGTGGACAGTTTGAAACTTCAAAGGTATTAAATATCTTTTTTTAAACAGAAGACTCATAGAATCATAAAGTAATAGAGCTTTACAGCTTGGAAACAGGTTCTTCACCCTAAGTTGCCCATGCGTCACCCACTGAGCTCATCCCATCTGCTGCTCATGTTTGGCCCCGTATCCTGACAACTCTCTCCTATCCATGTGCTTAACTGTGTGTTGGTCCAACCAGAATTAGGACAAGTTTGAAGGTGCCATTAGTGACTGATATCATCAAACTTCTGAAAGATTTTCTCAAATATAAGGTGATTCCAGGTTGAATAACAAGAACTCAGGCTGCAACAGTTCAAAATAACATCACCAAGTAATTTATTCTCCCTTCTTACAACCTCAAGAAAATAATCATTCCACAATACGGCACAGTGGTCTGTTGCTACCACTCTGTGTAAGAGGAGCGTTGTTGCTACCACTCGGTGTGACAGGATCGTTGTTGCTACCACTCTGTGTGACAGGAGCGTTGTTGCTACCACTCCGTGTATCAGGATCATTGTTGCTACCACTCTGTGTGACAGGAGTGTTGTTGCTACCACTCTGTGTAAGAGGAGCGTTGTTGCTCCCACTCTGTGTGACAGGATCGTTGTTGCTACCACTCTGTGTAAGAGGAGCGTTGTTGCTCCCACTCTGTGTGACAGGATCATTGTTGCTACCACTCTGTGTGATGGCAGCGTTGTTGCTACCACTCTGTGTAACAGAAGCATTGTTGCTACCACTCTGTGCAACAGGAGTGTTGTTGCTACCACTCTGTGTAACAGAAGCGTTGTTGCTACCACTCTGTGTGACAGGAGCGTTGTTGCTACCACTCTGTGTGACAGGAGCGTTGTTGCTACCACTCCGTGTATCAGGAGCGTTGTTGCTACCACTCTGTGTGACAGGAGCGTTGTTGCTACCACTCCGTGTATCAGGAGCGTTGTTGCTACCACTCTGTGTGACAGGAGCGTTGTTGCTACCACTCTGTGTGACAGGAGCGTTGTTGCTACCACTCCGTGTATCAGGAGCGTTGTTGCTACCACTCTGTGTGACAGGAGCGTTGTTGCTACCACTCCGTGTATCAGGAGCGTTGTTGCTACCACTCTGTGTGACAGGAGCGTTGTTGCTACCACTCTGTGTGACAGGAGCGTTGTTGCTACCACTCCGTGTATCAGGAGCGTTGTTGCTACCACTCCGTGTATCAGGAGCGTTGTTGCTACCACTCTGTGTGACAGGAGTGTTGTTGCTACCACTCCGTGTATCAGGATCGTTGTTGCTACCACTCCGTGTGACAGGAGCGTTGTTGCTACCACATTGTGTAACAGGAGCATTGCTAAAGGAGAGGGGAGAGGGGAGAGATATAACTTCTTGTAACTGTGATGACCTACAAAAATCTATGTATTTCTACAGTCAGTACACAGCAAACAAACACAAGTAACTTCAAAAATGCAGTAAATGAAAAGATTCTCACATGGGGAATGCTGAACAAAACTTATTTCCAGGTATTATGATAATGGATAATAGCACATTATCTGCATGAGCAGAATTTGCAACATGTGCCAATATATGGAGATTTAAATCGTTGCTTCACTACCTGAGGTCTAAAGGCAAAGACAAGAACGTCATCAAATCCATCGAACAACTCTTCCCAAATGTAAGTTACAACTCGGGTGAATCAGAGTCCTTTGCTCTATTTGATTGACACTGTAACCCAAGCGGAGTTATAGGTACAAGCCCCACGTAGAGGCAAAACACTACTTCCTGAACCAAGACTTTTCCTGTAGCCTTGAAGGCAAATATTTGTGAGATGGAGCGATATTGGCAGCACTACCATTGCATAAATGATAATCCACTTCAGCTGGATCATGCAGACTCTTCTATTAGTGGTCAGGGATGAATTCGTCTGTAGCACTTTGTTTTGTCTATAAACATTGCTAAACAAACGGTTCTATTTGTCACTTTTCCATTTTGTGTTTTCATAGACTCTTTTAGTTTTCAAACAATTTCAAATATTATTTTTGTCTTACGTATTTAACCTCTGCTCACCTTTTCAATATTTATGATTTTCAAATTCTTTTTATTAATTTTATTATTGTCAACCTTCTCATCTCATTATTCAATATTTTGGCTTTCTGTTTCACTCCTATTCCAACAATTTATTTTCTAATTGCTCTTCCTTCTCTTCCTCTGTTTTTTTTTCTTCAATCCTTCTTCATTGTGCTTATTTATTTTGCTTTTTGGCTTACTTTCATTCTTTGTTAATACTCTAGACATAAATCTTTTGTTGCTTGTGGGATCTTGGCAGTATGGAGGATCAGAGGGATCTTGGGGTCTGAGTCCATAGGACACTCAAGCAGCTACGCAGGTTGACTCTGTGGTTAAAAAGGCATACGGTGTATTGGCCTTCATCAATTGTGGAATTGAATTTAGGAGCCGAGAGGTAATGTTGCAGCTATATAGGACCCTGGTCAGACCCCACTTGGAGTACTGTGCTCAGTTCTGGTCACCTCACTACGGGAAGGATGTGGAAACCATAGAAAGGGTGCAGAGGAGATTTACAAGGATGTTGCCTGGATTGGGGAGCATGCCTTATGAGAATAGGTTGAGTGAACTCAGTATTTTCTCCTTGGAGCGACAGAGGATGAGAGGTGACCTGAGAGAAGTGTATAAGATGATGAGAGGCATTGATTGTGTGGATAGTCAGAGGCTTTTTCTCAGGGCTGAAATGGTTGCCAGAAGAGGGCACAGGTTTAAGATGCTGGGGAGTAGGTACAGAGGAGATGTCAGGGTTAAGTTTTTTACGCAGAGAGTGGTGAGTGCATGGAATGGGCTGCCGGTAACAGTGGTGGAGGTGGATACGATAGGGTCTTTTAAGAGACTTTTGGGTAAATACATGGAGCTTAGAAAAATAGAGGGCTATGGGTAAGCCTAGTAATTTGTAAAGTAGGGACATGTTCGACACAACTTCGTGGGCTGAAGGGCCTGTATTGTGCTGTAGGTTTTCTATGTTTCTACGTTTCTATATATTGACTACTTTGCATCTTAAATGACAGCAGTGACTACAGCCAAAGGTGCTGAGATGCCCAGAAGCAAAAGGCAATGTATAATACAAGGTGTTTCTTCCATTCTTCCTCTGATGTCTGAGGGTTATTTGCAAGATCTCTTAATGCTTCCATTCTATCTTTTTTTTGTTAGAATCTTTTCTATTTTGTTCTTTACTTCTTATCTCATTTATTTTCTTATCTTAGCTATTTTTATTTACTCTTATCTTTTCTTTCTTGTTTATCTTAATTGCAAGGTCAACATTGCTTTATTTTATTTTTCCATTTCTTCATTGAAACCCTCTCAGCTTTGTTTTCTATTATCCTTTTCTAATCCAGTTTTTCACTAGGATTTGTCTTCTTAAATTAGGATTACCTTTTTATCGCCTCTAATTAACTGCCTTCGTATCATTAGCTTCTCATAGTTATATTCCTAACCAGTTGGTCTCTATTGCATTACTAATATTTCCACACCTCATCATAATTTTTTATTGTTTTAGTGTTCACCCATACAAAGTTGAGAGAGAGTGTTAACTGGAACAATGATTTCAAAAACAACATTAACAGTATCAAAACCTAATTGTAAACTGACCAGTTGCTGTAAGACACTTGTTCCTTAAATATCCAGTGGACACTAATTCCACATTCACAAATACCGTTAAAATTGGGCATTGGGCACAATTGTGCAAAAATGCTTCCAACTCCATTTGTGACTTCTGGTCACTGTCAAGGCTGACCAAAATGCAGGAAATTGTATACAAACTTAAGCTTCTGTAAAATTGCTGTAAACTATTCACATTAAATTGCTCACATCACAATTCTCTGTAATCTTATGCAGCACATTGTCAAATCTTTTGATTGTATTATCTCCTCCTCAGGTTCTGCAGTGCTTGGCAGACAATTTCCTCTGGGGAGTGCAAAGAATTTCTCAATAGCAGCATCAGTCATAGAAGGGGAAGTGTGGAACTTCATTTATTCTGTTGCCAAGATGCAGCGTAGGGAAGGGAATACTGGCTCATTCCAATGAAGCTTGCCAAATATTGATGCAGTCATAAATCAGCAATTACTGCATGTGTTCAGTGTTGTATTTTTTAAAAATTAGATATAGAAATGATGAACTTGCACTTAAGATAAAGTCACTAATTCATAATATGGATCACAAAAGCACCTGGTTTCTTTTTTTAAAGTTCCTTTCTCTGTGTCAGCAGCAAAGCACAGAACACAGATTACTAAAAGGCAAGAAAGTACTTACATTTATACAGAACCTTTATTGAACACTTTATTGAACACTACTTGACAACTAACAAATCACTTTTTGAAATATGGTCACTCCCGTAACACACTAAATGCCTTGCTGGGCTGTTTCAGGTGTTTGGTTGCTCATTGAGATGCAGACTTCACTCCACGCATGTGAACAACATTTTTATTGTGGAGACAGAACGCACACTCTCAGTCCACCTCACACAGGAAGCAGTAAAATAGCTGAAAGGAAAAGAATTTCATGTACTTACAGCTTTCAAAACTTATCCAGACAATTTACCACTTGTGAATGGAGGGTAATAATTGGTTGTTGGTCGTGAAGCTCTCTTTATTTAATACATCACTAGATATTAGAATTGTTAATGCAGTATGTAAAAGAAAAGAAACGTGGTAAGGTATCAAAGTCCATTGTGAACATTGCCAAAAAAGAGTAGTGAACAGTAGAGACCAGATAAATCAGGAGGTAGTAATTAGATCATCCTGAGCTCAAGTTCTACAGGAGTGAAAGAAGACTTTAAAAACCAACAAGATTTGAGATCATGAGAAAGAACAGTTAGAGAGTAGACCTTCGTAATGAGTCTCTTGTGTCAATACAGTGAGGTTAGAAGAAGAAGAAATGATTAGCAATCCATTATTAAACTACTGAAAGGGCAGGAGAGGGAAATCTAGTAGAGCATTTATCAATAAAATGCAGACAAGTTCATGATAAACATCAGGAAAATAAGGCATACAAGATCAATTCCTTCATGTTTAGGTCCAGAACTGTGGTTACGGTTCATGTTACACCATGACAGCACTGGCTTGTATGCTCTCCCCTCGATGGCATGGGTTTCCTAAAGGTGCTCCAGTTTCCTTTCATGTTCCAAAGACATACAGTTAGGCTAGTGAGTTGTGGGCATGCTATGTTGGTGCCAGGCGTGTGTCAACACTTGCCCAGCAGAATCCTCGCTGATTTGACAAAAATGACACATTTCACTATATGTTTTGATGTATACGTGATAAATAAAGCTAATCTTTAACTTATCTTTAGAACTGGTTTCACTCAATTAAATGTAATAATGGTATGTAGGAAATAACAGTTATTAAAGAGAGGTGAAAAGAATTCGAAGAAATGCACAAAGTCCGAATTCTCTGAGGCTCAATATACCACATGGCAATTTAAAGTGAAGTGTTGATGTGCAGGTAAACTCAAACACCCTGAGGATGATGTCCAAGTGGAGGTGCTCTACTGTTAGTCAACTCATGAGAGGTTCAGATGACATCCTTAACTTGAAACATTCACTCCGTTCCTCTTTCCTCAGATGCTGCCTGACCAGCTGAGAGCTTCCAGCAATTTCTATTTTAGCAAGATCATTCACACTGAAATGTAACCCAAAGATGTAATGTTAGAAAGCTCCACCAGTGGAGGGATGAAAATGAGGTCTACTGAATTTTGAAAAAGAAAGCTGTGCAAGAAGGAGGCATGGCTGACGCAGGTGTGGACAAGCGAGAGAAATGCAGCAAACTATTAGAAACTAAGATATAAACTATTAAAAGTGGAATTAGTAGTGAGTATCTTTACCCTACTTACTTGAAAACCTCAGGGTGAAACCCCTGGAGCACAGACGTAGCGATAAAAGGTTTATTGGAGCTATGGCTATAGCAAGCAGCAGCTGTAGCATGATCAGCAGAGACGAGTGTCCAAGATCTGTACCGTGTAACCAGGAATTAGTTCTATTAAATCATGTCAAGGGATTTGGTTAGGTTTTTTTTTGTATAAGTTTTATGAATCAACCTTCCATGGATGACCAACAATTTCAACCAACAAGTCAAGAAACAAGATGGCAAACCATCCAAGATCAAAGAACCAGCGCGGGAACAAAATGTTTCAAAGCATAGATGATTTAATATGGTTGGACGTATAAGTTTAATTCTCATTTGAAGGATCTGAAATTGATTTTCTGGAAGAACTGATTAGTTTTGCAAAAACTTTGATAAGCGAATGAGAATTTCTTTGTTTAAAATTTGTGATGTTGATGAATTCGTCATGAAAGGAGTTAAGCTATATATGTATATATTTTTTTCAGATTTGAATTTGAAATTGTAGACATGCTGTCTTGAACTGAAACTGAAGTTAACCACAATATTTAAGAATAGGAATTCAGTTAGTTTTCTAACTAACTAGGGATAAATAGAAAGGAAATTGTTGATCTGTAAATAACACTCAATCTAATTAGTTAGAAAAATTGGGGTAATAAAAGTTATTCTAATGAAATCTCACAGATTCTAACTAAAAAGGAATTTGGTTTTCATTTGGTATCTGAGATTGGGAACCTAAACGGAAGGTTGGAATTTTGAATTGTTCTTACTCACGTAAATGTTTTGTATATATTGCTACTTTTATAAACAAAACTTGCCTCCAGAACTGTGTTTTCTATAGTCTGCCTCCTCCTGATGGCCAACTAGCACCTAGTGTGGTATTACGTAATTTGATTTTCTCATAAAGAGTACAGTGACAAGTCACACTCGATAAGACAAGCGTTACACAGGTGTTACAGAAAGGTAGGAAGACATTGCATTTTCATGACAGGCACAAACTCAGTGCAGAAAATACAGTTCTGTTGAATCCATTGCTGGAAGCCTTCTGCTAGAAAGAGACCACTATGCAGTAAATAGCATTAAAGTAGTTAACTGTTAATCTTTGGATTTTAGATGCAACTGTTTTGAAACACATAAAAGTTTAGATATTTGTATTTGCATTACTTTCCCTTTCAGTCTACTTAATTTCTCTTGTAAGCCAATTTCACTCTGTTTCATTTACTGCACATTTTGGAGATTTAATACACCAAGTCGTTGCCTTGTTAATTTCTGAGTCACTCAATCTGACAGTTTAAGGAAACAAATAAAGCAAAAAAAATCAGATTTTGGATATCTGAAATAAAAGCCAAAGATTAAAAATCCAACATTTGTTTTTTTTCCACTTTCATTTAATGTTGAATTCACTGTCACTGGACTTCCGGGAAGACACACAAAGAAGCTTCATTCATAACCCCTGTTCACCCTTTGTTGTTTCTCAAGTTCAAGTTAATATTCAAGATTATTGTCATTCAAATATACACATATATACCACCAAACAAAACAATGTTCCTCTGGACCAAGGTGCACAACACAGTACATATACCTCACACAGATTACATAAAGTAATAATACCACAAATAAATTAATAAATAAAAAGTTGCATTTACGACACAAGTTAAAAAGTAAACAAGATAACACTGCTGGCGCTTCATACAAGGTAAGACCTGGGTGGTGACAGGGAGTTCATTAGTCTGCCTGGGGGAAGAAGCTGTTTCCCATTCTAACAGTACTTGTCCTAATGCTATCGTACCTCCTGCTTGATGATAGGGGGTCAAAGAGATTGCTGGACAGGTGGGGGGGGGTGTCACTGACAATGCTAAGGACCCTGCATACGCAGTACTTCTGGTAAATATCTCTGATGGGTGGACGAGAGACCCCAATGATCCTCTCAGCAGTCTTCACAATCATTTGTAGCATCTAGAAGTCTGACACCTTGCAAATCCTGTACCAGATGGTGAAGCAGCTGGTCAGGACACTCTCAATGATGTTCTTGTAAAAACTGGTTGGTCGTGGTGGGGTAGTCCAATTTACCTCAAGATCCTTAAGAAGTGGAGATGTTGCTGGGCTTTCTTGCTTGAAAAGATGGTGTTGAGGAACTAGGTGAGATCATACATCGACCAGGAACACAAGCTAGACCAGCCTCCTGCTCACTGTTGGAAGAAGAGCAGGCCAGAGGCTAGAAATCCTGTGATGCATAACTTTCCATCATCTCCAAGGTGCAAGTCCAAATTGCAATGGAATTCATTCCATTAATGTGGACGAGTTCAACTCCAACAATCAGAAGACTTGGCACCCTTCAGAAATAAGCTCCCAGTTTGACTGGCACTCAATCAACCACTCCAAAGATATTCTTTCCACCAGCAGCACACAGAAGCTGCAGTGGGAGCTACAAAAAAGCACTGCAGTAACACCATAACAAAATACTTCATCAGCAACATCCAAGCCCATTACCTCAAACCACCGAGAAGGATAACAGCGTTGTATATTTGGGAGTACCTCCACATCCAGGTTACATACAACCCTGATTTGGAAGAACTGCACTCTTTCCTCATTGACAGTGGGTATTTATCCTGGAACTGCTTATCCAAAACCTGCTGTGGCCATATGTTGCCAGAGAGACTGTAGCAATTCTAGGAATCAGCTGGTTTTCATGTTCCTAAGGACAATTATGTCTGGGCAATAAATGCAGGAAATGCTCTTCTATATTACTTTTTTTTTGAAAAGTGACAAAAATCAACTCTCAGTATCTCTGGCCAGTCTATTATTAGTGTGTGTGTACAATTTTACAGTAGCTAACTGAAAATCTTTGCCTGATGTTCAGATTAATTGAGTTCCAACTGTGCAGAATCAAGTTCACTTGGACATTATGCTTGAATTGACTTGCTCATTTTATGTATAAGTGCTATATGATCTAAACTTAAGCTCAGGGGTGACCGCACCTTTGCTGCTGTAGCCCCTAGACTGTGCAACAGCATTCCCCTCCCTATCAGATCTGCCTCCTCCATCGACTCTTTCAAATCCAGGCTCAAATCTTATTTTTATTCACTAGTGTTTGAATCCTCCTGATATGGCTGATTTTTGGCTTGTGCCTAGGCCCTTGTGTTGTTTCTTTAGTGCCTATAAGCTGTTGCCTTATTGGTTACGTCTGTGTTTCTCGTATTTGTAATTTTAGCTATTCTGCTCTGATCTGTACAGCACTTTGGTCAATGTGGGTTGTTTTTAAATGTGCTATATAAATAAATTTCACTTGACTTGACTTGACTATGTTACTGCTGTATGTACACAGTCTTCTTTTAAAATGAACACCCATGAATTACATCCCGAATGGGCAATTTTACAACCATTAAGCTGAAAGAACAGTGACAGATAAAGAATGAAGATCTACCCTTCCCTCTAGATAGAGTGTAGTTCCATTACCATGCACCACACAAAGCAAAATCTTTTATCATTAAGGACCATGCAGCAAAAATTGATTACCTATCGTTCTTACACACCATACAGAAATAAGTTAGCAAAGCCCATTGTGTCAAATTATGCTCTGGACTGATAGAAAAACCAAGATCGATAACTCTCCCGAAATTTAATGCATTTCTCATTATCCTGAACAGTTCGTACTGAGCAATAATTATATTCAAATATAGATATGGTAATCATAACAAAGCTAAGTGCTGTCTTGCAGTAACTCTGCTTACCAGTGAATGATCACTGCTGTAATTCAGAAGAAGTTTATGTGTTACTGTCCGTTACACCAATGGCACTTAGGGCAGCAAATGAAGGCCCCCCATCTTTGGTAGAATTCAGGTTTTCCTTCATCATGTCCGTAGCTTCCTCTTGGTTTTCACCACTGTCAGTCATGCAATTTCCAGGTGGAGTCTCACCAATACAATTGCACCCAGATGCAGAGAGATTCTTCACTGCTGTATCCATAACAATTCTGTTTTACCAGTCATGCTTGTTAGTCCTGAGCTGCACCCCCGAACCTGGAGGACCAGCGGACCATTTTTAGTCTGGCCTTTGCCCTTTGACCTGTTTGTCATGGGTGACCCTATCAAGAGTCAAAGCATAAAGCACCGACTCCAGCAACACGGCTCTCTGGATCATTGAGACACGCAAGCCTCCAAACCACGACATGGTGGTGGTCCTCTTGGAGGAAAAGAAGTATGTTTAAGGAACTAACATTGGAAGCTCAAGTTTATCTCTCTCTCAGTTCAACTGCGATATTAGTCTGAATTCTGGTCCCATTTGGGTGTTTAAGCAAGAGTAGTCCCAATGCTCATTAAAGTTAAATTACTGGAAACCCAATCCAATTCTCCCTGGAAGCTTCATTAGAAACCTTGAGGAGATTCACAAATAAAAAACATCAACGATATATTACTACTAGGATGAAGCAATATATAGTTCTATTGAAGACCTACAGTATAATTCAACATAGATCGACTGAAGACATAACTCAACATGTACAGTATTCAGCCCCCAACCCTTTGTTCACATAAATGAGTGTTACAACCAGGGATTTTGATCAATCTAACTGAGAATTTTTATTTGTGAATCATGTGCTCCTTTTTTTCACAGTAGTGCCCAGAAAACAGGAAAACACTGTAAAGTGTGAAAAACTAAAAATTCAAAAGCAGTTCAAAAGTATTCACCCCCTTCCCCTGTGTTCAATATTTAGTTGAACTACCTCTCACAGCTAATACAGCCAGTAGTCTCTATTAGCTTTGCACAGCATGATTTGTGCACTTCCCCTTGAAAAATTGCTCGAGCTGTGCCAGGTTAGTTGAGGAGTGGTGGTAGGCAGCGAACTTGAGGTCTTGCCAGAGGTCTTGCCAGGGTTGAGGTCAGGACTCTGACTGAGCCATTCAAAGACATAAATTTTCTTCACCTGAATCTACTCTATGGTTGCTCTGGCAGTGTCCTGCTGAAAGACAAACTTCCTCCCCAGTTTAAGCTTTCTGGCAGAGGCCAGCAGGTTTTTATCCAGTATCTCTCTGTATTTAGCAGTATTCACTTCCCATCAATCCTGACCAGATTTCCATTCCCTGCTGCTGAAAAGCATCCTCACAGCATGATGCTACCTCCACCATACATTACAGTAGGGATGGTGTTACCTGGCTGATGCATAGTATTAGATTTACACCACACACACCACTTATTGTTGAGGCCAAAAAGTTCCACTTTAGTCTCATCTGACCACAAGACCATCTTCCACATAGAAAAGTACCACACAGAAACAGGCCGTTCAGCCCAACTAGTCCATGCCAAACCATTTGAACTGCCTAGTCTCACTGACTACACCCGACCCATTGACAGCCATACTCCTACTATCCACGTACCTTTTCAAACTTCTCTTAAACATGGAAATCGAGCTTGCATGCACCACCTGCACTGGCAGGTCATTCCACACTCTCACACCCCTCTGAGTGAAGAGGTTCTCTCATGTTCCCATTAAACATTTCACCTTTTACCACTAGTTGTAGTCCCACCTAACCTGAGTAGAAAAAGCCTGCTTGCAGTTATCCTATCTACACTCCTCATAATTTTGTATAACTCTGTCAAATCTCCCCTCAGTCATAAATTTCAAGGAATAAAGTCCTAACATATTCTATCTTTCCTTATAATTCATGTTCTCCAGCCCCAGTAACATTTTTGTAAATTTTCTCTATACTCTTTCAATATTATTTACATCTTTCCTATAGGTAGATGACCTAAGCTTCACACAATACTCCAAATTAGGCCTCACCAACATCTTATACAACTTCAACATAACATTGTATCTCCTGTACTCAATACTTTAATTTATGAAGAGCAAAATGCCAAAAGCTTTCTTTATGACCCTATCTATCTGTACAACTGCTTTCAATGAATTACGGATCTGTATTCCCAGATCCCTCCGTTCTACCACACTCCTCAGTGCCCTACCTTTGACTGTATAAGATCCATCCTAGTCGATCCTATCAAAGTGCAACACCTCGTACTTGCCTGCATTAAGTTCCATCTGCCATTTTTCAGCCCATTTTTCCAGCTGGTCCAGGTCCTGCTGCAAGTTCTGATCATCCTCCTCGCTGTCCACTAACTTCCAGTCTTGGCATCATCCGCAAATTTGCTGATCCAGTTAACCACATTATCATCCAGATCATTGAAATAGATGTCAAACAACAATGGACCCAGCATCAATCCCTGCAGCACTCCACTAGTAAAGGGCCTCCAGTCAGGGAGGCAGACATCTAGTACAAGTCTCTGGCTTCTCCCATGAAGCCAAGGTCTAATCCTTATCTTGAATGCTAAGCAAAGGAACCTTCCTGGCCAACCTCCCATGTGGGACTTTGTAAAATGCCATGCTGAATTCCATGCAGACAACATCCACTGCCTTACCATCAAATTTCCTAGTAACTTCCTTGAGTAACTCTGCAAGATTGGTTAGACACGACCTACCACACACAAAGCCATGCTGACTATTCTTAATCAATCCCTCTCTATCCAAATGCTCATATATCGGGTCCCTTAAACTATCTTCCAAAAACCTGCCCACTGCTGATGCCTGGCTCACCAGCCTGTAATTTCCTAGCTTATTTTTGGAGCCTTTCTTAAAGAGCAGAACAACATTTGCTATCCTCCAATGTTCCCAGTACCTCACCTGTCACTAAGGGTGATTTAAGTATCTCTGCTAGGGCCTTTGCAATTTCTGCACTTGCTTCCCATAGGGTCCGAGGGAACACCTTGTCAGGCCCTGGGGTTCTATCCACACTAATTTGCTTCAAGATAGCAAACACCCTTCTCTTCAATCTGTATAGGGTCTATGACCTTTCTGCTGCTTTGACTCACTTCTGTAGACTCTGTGTCCACCACCTGAGTAAATACAGATTCAAAAAAATCCACTTAAGATTCCCCCCCATCTCTTTTAGTTCTTCACAGATCACCATTCTGATCTTCTAAAGAACCAATTTTGTCCCTTGCAATCCTTTTACTCTTAACGTATCTGTAGAATCCCTTAGGATTCTCCTTCAACTTGTCTACTAGGGCAACTTCATGCCTTCTTTTAGACCTCCTGATTGCTTTTTAAGTGTTCTCTTGCATTTCTCATACTCCATAAGTACCTCATTTCTTCCTACCTGCCTATACCTGCGATGCAGCTCCTTTTTTTAAAAAAACGAGGGCCTCAATATCTCTAGAAAACCAAGGTTCCATAAACCTGTTATCTTTACCTTTTATTCTGACAAGCACATACAAGCTTCGTATTCTCAAAATTGCACTTTTGAATGCCTCCCTCTTACCAAGTACACCTTTGCCAGAAAACAGTCTGTCCCAATCCACACTTGCCAGATCCTTTCAGAAACCATCAAAATTGGCCTTTCTCCAATTTAGAAAGTCACTCCGTGAACCAGACCTATCCTTTTTCATATTTACTTTGAAACTAATGGCATGATCATCATTAGATGCAAAGTGTTCCCCTACACAAACTTCTGGCACCTGCCCTGTCATATTCCCTAATAGCAGATCAAGTATTGCACGCTCTATTGTGGGACTTCTATGAACTGATTAAAGAAGTTTTCCTGTGTACATCTGACAAATTCTATCCCATCTATCATCCTTTTTATAGGATGGGAATCCCAGACAATATGTGGAAAGTTAAAATCACCTACTATCACAACCTTATGTTTCTTGTAACATACATCAAAGTTGCTGGTGAACGCAGCAGGCCAAGCAGCATCTATAGGAAGAGGTGCAGTCGACGTTTCAGGCCGAGACCCTTCGTCAGGACTAACTGAAGGAAGAGTGAGTAAGGGATTTGAAAGCTGGAGGGGGAGGGGGAGATGCAAAATGATAGGAGAAGACAGGAGGGGGAGGGATAGAGCCGAGAGCTGGACAGGTGATTGGCAAAAGGGGATACGAGAGGATCATGGGACAGGAGGTCCGGGAAGAAAGACAAGGAGGGGGGGGTGACCCAGAGGATGGGCAAGAGGTATATTCAGAGGGACAGAGGGAGAAAAAGGAGAGTGAGAGAAAGAATGTGTGCATAAAAATGAGTAACAGATGGGGTACGAGGGGGAGGTGGGGCCTTAGCGGAAGTTAGAGAAGTCGATGTTCATGCCATCAGGTTGGAGGCTACCCAGACGGAATATAAGGTGTTGTTCCTCCAACCTGAGTGTGGCTTCATCTTTACAGTAGAGGAGGCCGTGGACAGAATGGGAATGGGATGTGGAATTAAAATGTGTGGCCACTGGGAGATCCTGCTTTCTCTGCGGACAGAGCGTAGATGTTCAGCAAAGCAGTCTCCCAGTCTGCGTCGGGTCTCACCAATATATAAAAGGCCACATCGGGAGCACCGGACGCAGTATATCACCCCAGTCAACTCACAGGTGAAGTGATGCCTCACCTTACCAGTCTGCGATCTCTCTATAAATTTGTTCCTCTAAGTCTCACAGACTGGGTCGTCTATAATATAGTCCCATTAATGTGATGGGGATTGTAGTGGAGATATCGTCACCCGCTTCGGATATGGCCCAAGTGCGGAGTGAGAGACACTGAAGTAGGTCGATAGCTCACGAACTTTAATGCAAACAGTGTTAAAGGGAAAATAAAACAATAAACACTAGGCCAAATAGGGCCGTTAACTAAAACTCCAAAATCTATATATTAAACGAATACCGTTAGTCTTCAGAGTCAGTTGACTTGAAAGTCCAATTTTCTCAGTGAAGGCCGAAAGCAAACAGGCAGCGAAGCGTAACTGTGCTCTGTCCAAGTCTCAACAAGCACTACGATGACAAGTATGGAGTTAAATACTATCACGATTAAATAATAATTAGCTGACACATGCAAATTCACAAGCGCTGCCGAATCTGTGGTTGTGACAATATTCTTGGCAATCTGTATTGACCAGGGTCCGCAATGAGGAAATAGAGGATCCAGTTGCACAAGGAGGTATTGAGGCCAAGGTCTTGAAACTTATTGCTTAATTTAAGGGATAGTGGTATTGAATGCTGATGTAGTCAGTAAAGAGCGTCATGATGTATATGCATCCTTGCTGTCCAGACGTTCTAGGGTTGAGTGAAAAGCCAATGAGATGGCATCTGCTGTGGATCTGTCATGCCAGTAGGCAAATTGGAGCGGATCCAAGTCGCTTCTCAGCCAGGAGTTGATATGTTTCATCACCAGCCTCTGAAAACATTTCATTAACATAGATGTAAGTGCTACTGGATGATAGTCATGGAGGCAGGTTATGAAGTTCGTCTTAGACACTGGTATAATTGAAGCAGTGGCTACCTCAGACTGCCGAAGCAAAAGGCTACAGTTATCGGTGAACACTCCAGCCAGTTCAACAGCACAGGTCTTTAGTACTTGGCCAGGTACCCAGTCAGGGCCGGATGCTTTTCGTGGGTTCATCCTCCTGATGGCTGCTCATACATCAGTATCAGAGACTGAAATCATAGGATCATCGGGGGCTGTGGAGTTCGTGATGGTTCCTCCATGTTTTGTTAGTCAAAGACAACATAAAAGGCATTGAGCTCATCTGGATGTGGAGCCTTTTTGCTGCTTGTTTTTACCTTATGAGAGGTAATAGTATTCAAGCCTTGCCACGACCGTCAAACATCTTTCATTAGTCCAGAATTGCCACTTATTCCCGTGAGGTGGCTTTCCAGAGATTTCACCTGGGCCTCTTGTAACTTTCTCTTCAGTTCTATGCTTTTGAGCTTGGAATTTTGCAGACTATTTTTCTATGTCTTGTTTGGAAACAGTAGAGAGTATAACAAAGGTAAGGAAAATATTTTTGTAGTAAAATTAGAAATCATGCATCTGGTAGAAATTAATCCTGCTTGGTGTGTTGTGCTCTGCTTCCATAAAGTTAGAGCTTGGCCAAGTCAGTCCACACCGATTATAAGCACATAACCTACACTACTGCTACTCTATGGAAGAAACCCAGTCACAGAGAGAACATGCAAACACCACATAGACAGCACCAGAGGTCAGGCCTGAACCCAGATATCTGGAGATATGAGGCAGCAGTTCCACTAGCTGCATGTCTGCACACACAGTGAACTTCCAATGAAGATTATAAGAGTTGTCACACACAAAATACTGGAGGATATCAGCAGGCTAGGCAGCATCTATGGAAGACAGTACAGTCAACATTTCAGGCCGAGACTCTTCATTAGTCCTGAAGAGGGGTCCTGGCCTGAAACGTCGACTGTACTCTTTTCCATAGATGGTGCCTGTCCTGCTGAGTTCCTCCAGCATTTTGTGTGTGTTACAGAGAAGGAAGTCATGTTATGTCTTTAAAAGACTTTACAAGGAGAAATCCAACTAAGACCACCCTGATTAAGCTAGAAAGGTTGCATAAAAGGCTCACAAATGTTCTCCAGGACTGGAGAACGTCAATTAAGAGAAGAGGCTGGATAGACTGGGACTGTTTTCTCTGGACTGAAGGGAACGGAAGGGTTCAGCTTGTGTGGGCAGATAGGTTTAGTTTAGTTTGTCATTGTGGTTGGCACAGACATCTTTGGCTGGAGGATTTGTCCCTGTCTAGAAACCTGTATGTGACTCCCTCATTAGTAGGAAATTTTCAGCCATTAGTGCAAGGGGCACTACTGGGGTTTAACAAGTCCACATTAGGAAGCAAATTGTTGCTGGGAACAGTAAAGGCTGACTGGGCCACAAAAAAAATCATGAAAATAAAAATAATAAAAAATAGGATATGCAGCAAGGGATTCATCATTCCTGCGGTGCATTTGGTAAGGACAGAACAAGCTATTACCAGTACTGGATGAAATAGAAAGACATCCTCAGACATATTAAATTTAGATGCCAATAGCATATCCATACAGAAAAATGGCATCATCTCACCCAATCCTTTGTACTGATTCACAGCAGAGCTATTTTCATGTCCATTGACCTCTAAAATACAATATTGCTTCAGTTATGCAGCTGCAATCTGTACCCAATTATACTAAATGTCTACTCACAATTGATATAAATAGCTGCAGCCTATCATCTTTATGACTAGTTTTTCAGGCACAACTATACTTATGATCATCACAGATGGGTCATAAAGCAATGAAGTGCAATGTGGTCTTTATTAATGTGACTACAGACAGCAGTGCTTATAGTGACAGGCATGAATTGGATCTAATCAAGTCGTACATTTCATTGCAAATAGCCGGAGTTACAGAACCTGGAAAATGCCCCTGCTGCAGGTACGTAAATAGATGGATAGAGTTCTGTGAAGCACAGACTTCATCTGGGCCCTTCATTATTTTACACAGTTTTCAGGCAATGAATGCAATGCCCCATGCAGTAGCTAGTGGCACAATGTAACATTTGTCCACTACATAGACATGAAAAGCATTTCCACTAGAGGGCACCCATGTACTCAATGCAGGACTCGCAGCAGATCCTCCGAAAGTTGGCTGTGAGCAAGGTTTCGATCTGAAGTGCCAACATTTTCTTATGCAGTGTGCACCCCACTCCCCCACCAGCCCACTGCACCCCACTGATGCTGCTCAGTCCATTCAGTTTTTCTGTAAATTGCTTATTCCTCCAGATTAGTTTCTACAGTCTCTTATGTCTCCAAATCCTTGGACTCTGGAGTACTTCTCCCATCTTGGGAGTCACCCTTTGGCAAAGGCAGGCAGTGATGAGGTTCACCACCACCTTCAATGCAACTCAGTCTCTACCAAACAGCAGTGACACCTTCCCTCCTGTAAGCTTGTTAGACCTCCAGAAAACATCTCAACAAACTGGAAAAATACCACTATTACAGTCTCCACAAAATCCACCTAATTCATTGGAGGGATAGAAACATAAAAGAAACATCAAAAACCTACAGCAGAATACAGGCCCTTCGGCCCACAATACTGGGCCGAACATGTACTTACTTTAGAAATTACCTAGGGTTACCATAGCCCTCTATTTTTCTGAGCTCCATATACCTGTCCAGGAGTCTCGTAAAAGACCCTATCGTATCTGCCTCCACTACCATCACCAGCAGCCCATTCCATGCACTCACCACTCTCACGAGGCGGAGGTGGGGCATTAGCGGAAGTTGGAGAAGTCGATGTTCATGCCATCAGGTTAGAGGCTCCCCCTCGTACCCCATCCGTTATTTATTTTTATACACACATTCTTTCTCTCACTCTCCTTTCTCTCCCTCTGTCCCTCTGACTATACTCCTTGCCCACCCTCTGGGTTCCCCCCCCCTCGTTTTTCTTCCCAGACCTCCTGTCCCATGATCCTCTCGTATCCCCTTTGCCAATCACCTGTCCAGCTCTTGGCTCCATCCCTTCCCCTCCTGTCTTCTCCTATCATTTTGGATCTCCCCCTCCCCCTCCCACTTTCAAATCTCTTACTAACTCTTCCTTCAGTTAGTCCTGACGAGGGGTCTCGGCCTGAAACGTCAACTGTACCTCTTCCTAGAGGTGCTGCCTGGCCTGCTGCGTTCACCAGCAACTTTGATGTGTGTTGCTTGAATTTCCAGCATCTGCAGAATTCCTGTTGTTTGCGTTTTTAAAAATCAACCACGACTGTCCATTTTCAATCCACAGGTGTTCCACTAACAGCAGCAGCCCAAATGCAAAGATGGGCTCTCCTTCTTGGAGGACACATCTACAAGATTGAATTCAATAGGACAACTAATCATGAAAATACTGATGGATTGTCCCATTTACCCTTGGGAAAGGAAATACCTGAAAACTTTACAAAAAAGGACATTCTTCTTGATGTATTCCCTCTAATGAAATCAAAAGTCTCCCTATTATAGCAGAGGTGATCCAAAGAGAAATCAGAAAAGACCCTGGTTCACATGGCTACCCACAATGGCTGGAAATTACTGCAGTAATTCCTGTTCCCCCATTTCTACCAGTGCTGGGATGCACTTGCCCTTGGCAGGGGTTGCCTTATGTGAGGATTGAGAGTTGTTGCACCATCCAAGCTGAGAGCTAAAGTCTTGGAGGAGCTACATGCCTGTCATCTGGGCATAGTCAAAATGAAAGCATTGACTTAAATCTTTGCTGGCCTAGGATAAATCAACAGATTGAGCAGATGCCACGCACTATTCGGGATGCCAACACATCAAGGAGATGCCAGAAGCAGCCCCTCACCATCCCTGGGAATGGTCTCTATTGCCCTGGCAGAAGATTCATGTGGATTTTGCCGGAGCATTCATGGGTACAAATTTCTTGGTAGTAGTGGATGCAGCTACAAAGTGGCCATAAGTATTCCCAATAGCCTCTACTACAGCCTCGTACACTGTTGATGTGCTGAGAAGCCTCTTCTCAAGGATTGGCATTCCAGAACACTGGGTCAGCGATAATGGACCACAGTTTGTTGTGAAACAGTATCAGTCACTCCAGGAAATGAATGGAATAAGACATATTGCATCTGCACCGTACCACTGACTACAAATGACTTGTCCAGACCAAAGAACGCACTCAAGCAATGTCAGCAGAGCAGACTACACTAACACTGAACCAGAAGCTCACCAGTGCAGCTCACTCCACAGCCAACAGCTCATCAGCTACGGGTTGTCCTTTGTGCTCACACTTGGATCTCCTCAAACCCAACCTCAGACGGAGTACGCAGGACAAATGCTAAGACAAACTGAGAGCTCCTCAAATTTTGATTTGATGTTACACTCCTGGCCAACCAGTCCTGACACGGGACGACAGAGGTGCTCAGAAGTGGGTACCTGGAATGATTAAGGACAGAACTGGACCACACCACTACACAGTGGAGATTGCATCTGCTATCATCTGGAGATGATGCATCAATCAGTTGAAGAGAGCAGAGTCTCTTAAAGAAAGGTACCCAGAGCTATCAAAACCACTTCCTGCAGGCCCAGAGTCAACTCCCACCACCACGGAGGAGGCCTGAGAACCTGAGATTGTTTCACAGCCATGTTTCACTTGCCAAGCAGATTGAACACCATCCTCCCCCGACAGCTTTGTCAGGGAAGATGTTACCCCACAAGAGAATGAAATCCTCCACAGTGATTACATCTTTACATTGCCTGAATGGGACAATTTAAAATATATTATGCTGTGGATTTCTATCTAGTAATTGTACCATACAGTATACTATATATACCCAGTAAACATACCCAGTACTGAGGGTCTAGATACACTAAATCTGCTCCATGGATCATATCAATTGCAAACCAAACACCAGATTCCCAAACCAAAACCTTTATTCTGATTTCTGTTGTAGGAAAAGGATGCCTGGCTGACAGAAAAATGATTTAAAGATAAGCTTGAAGGTTCCTTGAAAAAAAATGCAAGGCCCTCGCTGAGAGTCTTTGGGCCACCTCTACTCAAAGCAGAGTAAAGACATCTAGAGTTGTACTGAGAGAGACCATGAGCAAGTGCGTCAGGAGCACACCGAGTCCCCGTGCAAGTGGCAGAAGGAGTGCTCCGTCTCACCACCTGACAAGCTGCCTGCCCTATCAGGAACCTTCTGCTCCATCTGTGTGAGGAGCCTGCAGTCCCTGCAAAGACCTCAAAAACCACATCAGAATCCTCAAAACTGGAGTGAACCTAGTCTTCCTAGATCGCAAGGGACTACCTAAGGTTAGAAGAAGATTCAATGAAAAATAAAATGAGATCTTGAAATTTCTGCTGTTTACAATGAAGTGTAGGTTCCAAAATTGTATTATCTGTATTATTTCTGAAATTTTCTTATTAGGGAAACTTTATAGTTGTAATGGACCAGTGAAGTACCCTAAAGAACTTTTTCTGATTACATGGAACAGTGAGAGTTTATATAGTTCCTGCAGTCTTATCCATCCATCAGTAAGAACCATAATTCTATGTGCCTGCCTACTCTCTGTATCAATGCCTGTCATTAACAAAGGCTGATAAATAGCAAGTCTTTTAGATGAACAGCAAAGTGAACTCCATTGCCTTTTATGTGTTTTTTTTGAATTGCAACCACTGAATTTTACACTTGGAAGGAATGAACTACAAACGTTTGTATTTTCAGGCAATGTTCC
Source organism: Mobula hypostoma (assembly GCF_963921235.1). Taxonomy (NCBI): domain Eukaryota; kingdom Metazoa; phylum Chordata; class Chondrichthyes; order Myliobatiformes; family Myliobatidae; genus Mobula; species Mobula hypostoma. Next base: position 71,215,238 of record NC_086102.1, on the reverse strand, counting down.
TAGTCCTAGATTTCCCAAGCAATGAAATAGTTTCTTCCTACTTACCACGTTAACACCTTGATAACTTCAAACAAATTACCCTTGATTTGCTCATTTCCAGGGAACACGGCTGAGTTTGTGTACGTCACCCCATCAGGCGTCCTTGTAGTTAATCACTGCAATCTCTCTCGAGCTGTAAGTGTAAGTATACCTTTAAGAACTAGGGGTACCATGTGGTGTCATATTTAATACATTGTTGTTTTAGATATTCCAGTCAATTGAGAGCTTACTGCCTTCAATAAAGGATGCTCTGTCGGAAGCTCTGTTTCTCTTATTGCCTTGTCAGCAGAAACACTAAGCTGCCTTTTGACACTGCATTGTCATTGAGACACGAGAGACAATCGGTGCAGGAACCTGGACCAACAACCAAACTAAATACGGGGGGGCTTAGCGTGTCGAGCAGCTTCCGTGGAGTCAAAGGGGATCGAGACCTTGCATCAGGATTGGCAATGAGTTTGGAATGTTACTGCTTGAAGAAACAGCGACACAGCAACTCCTCGAAAAAGAACATAGAGAACTGGGTGCTTTAAGTAGACCGGGGACGACAGTGAGCAATGGCCTAAATGCCAGAGCGCAGGCTCAGCCATTCACCTGTATATGGACCAAGTCAAGTATTACAGAGGGAAAACAATATTTTCAAAGCCCCAAGAATTCTATATACAAGAAGATTAGATTATGCAGACACTCAGTCCTCATTTATTGTCATTTAGAAATGCATGCATTAAAAAATGATACAATGTTCCTCCAGTATGATATCACAGAACACAAAACAGACCAAGACTAAAACTGACAAAAACCACATAATTATAACATATAGTTACAACCGTGCAAAGCAATGCCATAATTTGATAAGAGCAGACCATGGGCATGGTAAAAAATAGTCTCAAAGTCCCGATAGCCCCAACATCTCACGCAGACGGTAGAAGGGAGAAACTCTCGCTGCCATGAACCTCCAGCGCTGCAAACTTGCCGATGCAGCATCCTGGAAGCACCCGACCACAGTCCGACTCTGAGTCTGTCCGAAAACTTCGAGCCTCCGACCTGTCCTCTGACACTGAGCACTGAGCACCATCTCTGCTGAGCGCTTCGACCCCAGCTCCGCCCGCCAGCAACAGGCAAAGCCGAGGATTCGGGGCTTTCCCCTCCAGAGATTTCGGATCACACAGTGGCAGCAGCAGCGAAACAGGCATTTCAAAAGTTTTACCAGATGTTCCTCCATGCTCTCATGTCTGCCTCCATCAAATCAGAATTGTGCACAGCCTCCTACTTGACAGATAACAGATGTTCATCACTGGAGAGGCCGTGCGCGCTGCGTCACGCCGCCATCTTCTTCTCCTCCCGATCCTCCAGATGAAGGTGATATCATTGCTAGTGGAGAGGGCAAGAGTTATCTGCTGAGTCCACTAGCTTCATGAACTGCACTTGAAGCCTTTTATAACAACATGGGAAGAATGGAATGTGGATACCACCTGAGAGCAGAATAAATTGCTAGTGGACACTTAGTTAGGCTAAAGACACTGAAAACTGCCTAGTGCATCACCAGCACCACACTATCCGTCATCAAGGATATTTATACAGATATAATAATTTAATAGGCATCCGTTAGTCTCGTGAGACCATGGATTTGCACCTTGGAAGGTTTCCAGGGCACAGGCTGGGCAAGGTTGTATGGAAGACCAGCAGTTGCCCATGCTGCAACTCTCCCCTCTCCACACCACCGATGTTGTCCAAGGGAAGGACACTAGGGCCGATACAGCTTGGCACCAGTGTTGTCACAGAGCAATGTGTGGTTAAGTGCCTTGCTCTAGGACACACACGCTGCCTCAGCCAAGGCTCCAACTAGCGACCTTCAAATCACTAGACGAGCGCCTTAACCACTCGGCCACGCGCCAACACATGTATACAGAATGGTGCCAGTAAAAGGCCAGTAATATCATGAAGGATCCCAGCCGCCTTGCTCATGGACTGTTTGTCCCACTCCCATCAGGGAGGAGGCCATGTAGCATCCATGCCAGGACCGCCAGAAATCAAAACAGATATTTTCCCAAAGCACTAATATTGGTCAATACCTCGACCCACTAACCCACCACCACAACCACTACTTTACCATTTCCTGTCCGAGTCACCTTATGTACAGACACTCCTGTGCCTAGAGTCACTTTATGTACATATGGTCAATCTATGTTTATATTGCATTTTTTATATTTATTGTTTTTTTATTGTGTTCTTTATCTTATTGTGTTTTTTTTTGTGCTGCAGAGCAATTGATCCAGAGTAACAATTATCTCATTCTCCTTTACACTTGTGTATTGGAAATGACATTAAACAATCTTGAATCTTGAAAGGTAGCTTCCAGATATTTTTAGATTACTGCTATGATGTCATTTTGTGGGCAGACTGGTTGATGACAGAAAACAGACAAAGTTACTTAATGCAAAAGACTTACCACTCTAGGATAATATAGATCGAACACTACCGCAGAAGGTAAATTTAAGAAAATGAGGCAGCTTTGCATGCAAATGTAGAATATGATCATTTGTGTAAGCAAAAGGGGACGATAATGGTTTGTCCATTTTTTTTGTCTGTAGTGGTATATCACGTGGTTACAGACAGCTGCTTCAGTGGGAAACATTAGTCACAAGAGCCATAAAGCCGTTTTGGAAAACAATCAGACAGGAATGTTCCATAAGCAGTGTACTATGACTGTCTCAAAAAAAAATCACCATATAGTCTCTGCCGAGGATAGCTCTACAGCAGTGTGTGCGGATTAAAGTTTAAAGTACATTTATTATCGAAGTATGTATACTTTATACAGCCTTGAGATTCTTCTCCTTACAGGCAGCCACAAAAGAAAGAAACCCAATAGAACCCATTTAAGAAAAAGAGACCGTCAAACACCCAATGTGCAGGAAAAAAGCAAATTATGCAAACAAAAAAAGTAAGTAAATAACATTCAGAACTGAATTCCACGGCCACGAAGCCAGTCATCACTGCAGCCTATTCAGGAGTCTATTAGTTGCAGGCCACAGCCTCAGATCAGTGCTGAGGCAAGCAAACCTCACAGAGCAGCAAGCTGAACCAGCCCATCCCCCACCTCTGTCCCCAGCACCCCCCCCCCCCCGGTCCCCCATGACAATTACCATAAATTGCTATCCAGTGTAGCCAGGAATCGGTATACATGGAGATTATGTATTACGGGGGTGACAGAACAGATTGGCAATGTTAATTCTCCCGCTAACCTTGCCCCTTTGCCCAGTTAGTCACTCCCCCTTGTCTGTCCCTGGTCTAGTTTCCCCAGCAGTTCACACACTTTGCCCTTCCATTCTACAGTTCTTGGGAGTTCACCATTTACACACCCCAACAGTAAAGCAATCGCTAGTTTGGCTAATCAAAACAACCCCTTCAGTTAACGTGCTGTACTGGTTTATAACTCAGAAACAATAAGGATTGTAGACACAGGCATTCCAAACAGTTTCATTTATTTTCACTCATGCCGTTATGTCGGTTTGCAGACAACAGAATGGCTCCAAAAGACCCGAGGGACAGTTTGGGGTGTCCTAAAATAATGCCTGGGTTAGTGGGGGCAGGTGCACTACACCCTACACAGGCAACACCACTGGTGGGAAGGCAATATTCTTTTATATTCATCTGAGCATGTGGACACTGATTTATGAGTTTGACTAAGGCACTTGTTGTGGAATAAAGCTGTAGAATGTTAGAACCCCTGTTTAAAAATTTCCAATTCTGCACCTGAAATAATTATTAAGGTCTGGTCAGGTGATTATACCCCCAGATCAACAGCAGAATTTCCTGTTCCTTCTAGGCCAGGTGGAGGCAGACTTAAACCCTCAGTCTGGCTTTGTTAGAGTGGTAGTGGAGGTTGGATTTGATGGTTGGTGAATAGTTATATTGTAAAATTAAAGACAAACTGCATTGTGGAGAAAGCCTCTATATTAGTAAATTTTTGTACATACATATTTGTTTTCATTTGTCTATTTGTAATACTTTTTTTTCACAATTTTGGCCAGCTTTTGCGTTGGTTTTCACTTTGTATTAACGTGCTGTTATGGCTTACCATCTGTTTTTTTTCAATTGGTGACCCTCACGGGCACGTTTACCCACACCTGACAGCGAGGTGTGACAATTGACCATGACGCATATGGGCACTGTTCAATGCCACTCTATCAGTAAGCAACAGTACCTGTCTGCAGGTGTACTCCAGGCAGGTCTTAGGGGGAATATCACACACAAAGACACAGATCACAGTTTGACAATGATCATGGCCAATTGCACAGCACAGCCAGAATGGTGGGGGGTGTGGGGAGAACTGGTTACACACGCCATATTTCAAGTGGCCGCTGATTCATTGTGTTGTCTAACTGCTGGTGGGTCTGCAGAAACATAAGCAACTCTTCACCGACGTGCAGCAACGTCAGTGGGGACAAACCTAATGCCCACACTTGTCTGGGGGCTAAACCCACTTACTGTCGGATGGTAACTGATTCTTTGTTTCCTTATGTGCAGGCACAGGAACAGATAAACAGGGAGTTGTGAAGGTCCAACACAATAAACCTGCAGTCCCATTACTGGTGAAAACCAAAGCTGATAAAACTGTATGTTATGTGGACACTATAGAGTCACTCCAGACTGCTGATGATAAGCCCAACTCCACAGGGTTAATTTGCAAAATTCATGGTTATCAATATTTTAGCAAGCTGGACCTGACCACTGGCTGAAGGGAGTTGAATGTGGCCTCACTGAATCAGAACCACCCGACAATTAATATGCTTAAAGGACTTTATTTTACCCTAAGCTAGCCATATGAGTTAGGTCAGTGTCACTGACCTTTGAACCTGTGGTGGATAAAATAATTCACGAGACTGCAAGATCTCAGATCCGATCATGATGATTTCCTCATTGCTACAGGGACCAAACAAACACATGAGGTGCAAAGGGAGTTACTCAGCATGCTGCCGAGGCAGAGTTTACTGTAACATGCGCATTTATACAACTTGAAGTTCTCTATCTGGGATTCAGAATTAGCAAGCATGGGCTGAGACTAATCTGGTGAATAGTTATATTAGGAAGTTAAAGACAAAGTGTCTTGTGGAGAAAGCCTCTGTATGTTTGCAAATTTTTGTACATACATATTTTTCATTTGTCTATTTCTATATACTTCTTTTCACAACTTCGGGCAGCTTTGAGTGTGCTGGATATGAATGAGCGAAATAACACAACTAAATTGATTGGCATCTCCCTAGAGTGGGGGGATTAGATGGGGTGGAGTTTGTTAGGTGTGCTCAGGAAGGTGTCTTGACACAATATGTAGATAAGCCTACAAGAGGAGAGGCTGTACTTTTTTTTTAATACTTTATTTTCAAAATTTTCAAAAAAAAAATGAAATCAACAAGAACATACCAGCTCAGGCATGTATAAAAATGAAATAAGCGAAAAAAAAAGAAAGAGACATAACATTAGAGGGATGCCTATTGTACAAAGTGCTCAAAAATACGAAACATTAAATCTCAAATGAGAACCGTGAGAAATCAGCTGGGGGGAGTTTGCTCATCCGCCCCCGGCCTCGTCCAAGTAGGCAAGAAATGGATCCCAGATAGCCGAAAATTTTTTAATTGAATTGGTTCTCAAGAACCTAAGTTTCTCCATCAGTGTGACTGAGATCATATCAGCCATCCATCTCCGAAAGGAAGGGGGAGAAGGTGATTTCCATTCCCTCGAGATAAGTCTTTTGGCAACAATCATCCCCACCATCAGAGACTGTTGTATGGCTGCAGGGAAACGAACAGTAGATGGTGAGCAGCCAAATATAGCGAGACCAGCTTCCAAGGGGAAGGATCTTATACAGGCCTTTGAGTACCAGTCAAGTATTTTGGACCAAAATCCAGTCAGTAAAGGGCAAAACCAAAAGGTATGTGACAACATGGCTTCTGTCCCTTGGCATCTATTACACATTGGTGAGACAGAAGGGTAAATCCTGTGCAATCTAAGCTTAGAGTAATGGAGATGGTGGATAACTTTGAACTGGATCAGTTGGTGCCTGCTCTTAATAGAGCAAGACTGTATCATAGACAAACACTTATCCCAGGCAGCTTCAGATAATTCAATGCCCAACTCCTGTCTCCAGGCATCTCTAATCTTCACGGTAGACACTACAGCGCAATTACAAACAGACGTACGAACTTAGAAACGAGACGCCTGGAGTCAGAAGGGTTCTTTGAAATATCAAAAAACATATGTTTCCCTGGAAGGATTTCAAAATTACAAATCTTAGATTGAATGTAGTGTCTAATTTGTAAGTAACGAAAAAAGTGCAAACGAGGCAGCTCAAATTTCTCTTTCAGCAGACTAAATGCTGCAAACCGTCCCTCTATGTACAGGTCTTCAATAGAAACTAGACCCTTCTCCCTCCAAGCATGGTAGGTTTTATCTGACCATGAGGGTAGAAAGGAGTGATTGAAACAGATTGGTGTTTGTACAGAGATCTCTGGTAAATTCAGAACGCTCCTAATCTGATTTAGAATTCTGATGGAATTTATCAAAATAAAACTCAAACTTTTTGAAGTCCCAGGCTTCTCTAACTTAGAGAACAGCATGGCTGGCAAGGAGGAATTGACAACAGAGTTAGACTCCATACAAAGTCACAAGGGAGCCCCAAGGGCTAGGTTATCGGGAGTTCCCTGTTGCCAAAACATTAAAGCCCTAGTATTGACAGCCCAATAATAGTGTCTAAATACAGGTAATCCCAGCCCTCCTTCAGACTTGGGCTTTTGTAAATGAATTTTCAAAATCCTGTGATTCTTATAATTCCAGATATAAGACAATATTATGGAGTCCATTTCTTTAAAGAAAGCTGATGTAAGAAAAATGGGGAGATTTTGAGAAAGATAGAGAAACCTAGGAAGGGAAACTATTTTAATTGAGTTTATATGACCAATCATGGACAGAGATGGGGTTTTCCAACTTTCTATATTCTGTTTAAGTTTTGAAATAAACTCGGCAAAGTTTAACTTGAATATTAATTTAGGATCTTTGGGGATTGTCAAGCCAAGATAAGTAAAGTGATCTTTAACTACTTTGAACGGGACACTTTCCAAAAAACCTCCTGTGTAGTCGTTGGAGAGGGGCACAAAGTCACTTTTTGTCCAAATGATTGAGTACCCCGATAGTCTGCCAAAAGAGGTGATTAAATCTAGAAGAAGAGGGACTGGCTTTTCTGAGTTTTGTAAGTAGAGCATCACATCGTCAGCATATAAACTAATAAGTGTTTCAATACCTCCCACTTTCAAACCCAGAATATTTGGGTGACTTCTTATTTTTAAGGCAAGGGGCTCTACCACGATGGCAAAAAGGGCTGGCGAGAGGGGGCACCCCTGCTGGACAGAATGGTGTAGGGGAAACAGAGTTGACTTGTCACCATTAGTTATAATAGAACACATTGGGCTGGCGTATATCAGTTTTACCCATGATACAAATGACTCCCCGAACCCAAACCTGTACAGTGACTCAAACATGTAAGGCCACTCAATCTGGTCAAAAGCCTTCTGTGCATCAAGGGACAAAATTGCTGCCCCACTAGCTTTCCCATGATCAGCATATATAGAATTAAGGAGGCATCTGACATTGGGAAAAGAGAACCTACCCAGGACAAATCCTGTCTGATCAGGATGAATGATAGATGACAAATACTTATTTAGTTGATTAGCCAGCATTTTAGTAACTACCTTTCTATCGAAATTCTGAAGTGCAATGGGCCTATAGCTGGCCAGGTCTGTTTCCTCTTTACCTTTCTTTAAAATGAGGGAAATGTTAGCCTCGTGCAATGTCCTAGGCAAGACTTTATCTCTCTGAGAGCAAGATATCATTCTGAGGAGAAGTGGGGCAAGGATATCACAGAATTTCTTATAAAATTCACAGCCAAATCCATCCGGCCCAGTAGGCTTGCCGGACGGAAATGACTTAATGGCAGAAGTTATTTCATCCAATGTGGTCAGAATCTAAGTCCTCCCCAGCAGCGTCACTAAGTTTCGGCATTACAAAAGAATCAAAGAAGTCATTCAGATCAGATTGAGTGGAATTGCATTTAGAGGTGTAGAGTTTGCTGTAAAATTCTTTAAAACAGTCATTTATCTCCTTGGGGTTAGTTAACCGCCCTCGATCTAATGCAATGAATTGACCTTAGGGCTGGGGCGCCCCTGAGCTGCCGCGCTAGGACCCCCTCAGGCTTGTCCCCCATTTAGAAATGCTTTTGTCTTAATTTTAAGAGGAGGTTATTTATTTGACTACCCAAGATACAATTGTACTCATATTTAAGCTTCATTATTTTATTATTATTTTATTATAATCTTCAGAGGATTTCGAAGCCTGGTATGTCACTTCGAGGGTTGGGAGAGTATTCTCAATCTCTAATAATCGCCCTTCTCTCTCCCTCTTAGCAGTGGATTCATATGAAATCATATACCCATGAATTACAACTTTTAATGTCTCTCAGAGTGCGGAATCTGACACCTTGCCGTTGTCGTTAATTTCTATAAAATCTTTTAATCTGGTGGTGATATATTCTATAAATTTCTTATCTGCGAGTAGGGAGGGGTTGAAATACCAAGAATAGATTCATTTGGAAAGGGAGAAATTTAGGGACATTGTCAAGGGGCTATGGTCAGAAATTAATCTATCATGATATTTTGTATTGGTAACACAAGATATTAAATGAGAGTCAACCAAAAAATAGTCTATTCTACTATAAGATTTGTGTACATGAGAATAATAAGAATAGTTCTTGTCGGTGGGATGTTGAACTTGCCAAATATCTACTAAATTCCTAGATCTAATCGAATTATTTAGGACCTGCACTGACACGATATTTGAGGGTGGACGGGAGGACAATCTATCTAAATATGGATCCAGGTAGCAATTCAAGTCACCGCCAGTTATTATATTTGAATTACTGGCATCCAGAGGTAAATCAAAAACTTTCCTAAAAAAATTTGGCTCGTCTGTGTTTGGACCATAAATATTAAGGAAAGTTAGCGGAAATGAATTAATGGTGCCAGAGATCATAATAAACCTGTCGAGAGGATCTGTGGTCATGGAAGTGAATTGAAATGGAATATTTTTCCGAAAGAGGATAGCCACACCACGGGCATGAGAAGTGACTGGTGACTGGTAAACCTACGATATCCAGCTGGATCTCAATCTGCGATGTTCAGTTACTTTGATATGGGTTTCCTGTAGAAAAATCACATCTGCAGATAGAGATTTGAGATGTCTAAAAACTTTATCCCTCTTAACAACATGACCAAGGCCCTTAATATTCCATGAGACTATTGTAATATCTTTACCACCGCACCCCCCCACCAGCTGCGTTCTACCGCAAGGCCTCTGCATATGAGAATAAAAAAGGGATTATCAGAGTTTAGCACAAACATAGTAAACAATGCAAAATAACTGGCAGCCTCATAAGAACACAACATACACAAAAAAGGCATGTCTGAACTATAAACAAAAACAACACACACCCTAACCCACCCCCCACCCTTCGTGTCTCCCTAAACCAGACACATAGTTCCCCATTTCCATCCCAAAAGGAGCTGCTGGGCAGGTAACTAACACACAATTATCACAAACCCTCTCTCCAAGAAAATTTATAACACAAATTATATAATACCGTTAAACAGATGCTATTAGGGCTGGGGAGAGTTATCCAATGTCCGCACCTGAAGCTGAACATTCATGACACCAACTCAAATTTAACCCTTATAATAACAAAAATATTTAGAACATTCACCGCAATTAAATCCCAGTGCGGCATACAGCACTGCAAAACTACATATAACAAGCAAGTCCCTCCCCTTATCCCAACATGGAAACCGGCACAAATATAAGCTGAATAAACAGTGTCAATATATCTACTCCCTTTTGAGCATATTATTCCTTTCCAAGAATTGTGCTGCTTCCATCGGGGCGTCGTATACTTTATGCGCTCTTCCACCTTGATGGTAAATATAGAGCCTAGCCGGATACCACAGGGTGTGCTTTATTCCTCCATCGCGCAGAGTTTGCAGTACATCACGAAAGGCACGACGTTCAGTCATCACCTCTTTAGTACAGTCCGGGAAGATCAAGACCTTATTTCCCTTGTACTCCATGGGTTGTAGTCTGCTGTGGTGCAGGATCAGCTCTTTCACTTGAAAGTGATGAATACGTGCCAAGATGGTGCGCGGTTTAGCACCAGCAGGCGGCTTCGGCTGGAGAGAGTGATGCGCGCGATCGACTTTAACCAGGTACAGGAAATGCTCTTCCCTGAGGAACTTGGGAATCAGTCTGGAAACAAATTCAGTAGGTTTACCATCCTCCTCGCCCTCTTGTATCCCTACAATCTTAATATTATGTCTCCAGGAACGAGCCTCTAAGTCATGCACTTTAGCTTCAAGCTGGCTATTTTGTCTCATCAGCTCTGAGTACTTAGCTTCAAGCTCTTGCACGTGTGCTTCAAGGTTACTGGTGGTTAGTTCTTGATTAGCCACACGAGCTTGTAAGTCAGCCTGTGAGGCCACAAGCGCCTCAAACTTGGTCTCACAAACATCAAAACGGTTGTTAATGCCGCGCGGAACTGACTGAGAAATCTCCTGACCTAATTCCTTGCACATAGCGTAAGTTTTATCCGGCAGTATCTCAGATGTTCAGGGGATATTTGCGTGGGGTTCTGCATAGATACGTTCCAATGAGACAGGGAAAGGATGGTAGGGTACAGGAACTGCGGTGTACAAAGGCTGTTGTAAATCTTGTCAAGAAGAAGAGAAGAGCTTACAAAAGGTTCAAAAAACTAGGTATTGATAGAGATCTAGAGGATCATAAGGCTAGCAGGAAGGAGCTTAAGAATGAAATTAGGAGAGCCAGATGGGGCCATGAGAAGGCTTTGGTGGACAAGATTAAGGAAAACCCCAAACTTTCTACAGTATGTGAAGAGCCAGAGGATAAGACGTGAGAGAATAGGACCAATCAAGTGCGACAGTGGAAAAGTGTGTATGGAACCGGAGGAGATGGCAAGGGTTCTTAATGAGTATCTTGCTTCAGGATTCACTACAGAAAAGGATTTTGGTAATTGTGTGGATGACTTGCAGTGGACTGAAAAGCTTGAACATGTAGATATTAAGGAAGAGGATGTGCTGGAGCTTTTGGATTTTGGACTTATCAATTTGGATAAGTCACCGGGGCCAAACAGGATGTACCCTAGGCTTCTGTGGGAAGCGAGGGAGGAGATTGCTGAGCCTCTGGCAATGATCTTTGCATCATCAATGAGGACGGGAGAGGTTCCGGAGGATTGGAGGGTTGCAGATGTTGTTCCCTTATTCAAGAAAGTGAGTAAGGATAGCCCAGGAAATTATAGACCAGTGAGTCTTACTTCAGTGGTTGGTAAGTTGATGGAGAAGATTCTGAGAGGCAGGATTTATGAACATTTGGAGAGGCATAATATGATTAGGAATAGTTAGCATGGCTTTGTCAAAGGCAGGTCATGCCTTACGAGCCTGATAGAATTTTTTTAAGAAGGGACTAAACACATTGATGCAGGTAGAGTCGTAAATGTAGTGTATATGGATTTTAGCAAGGCATTTGACAAGGTACCCCATGCAAGGTTTATTGAGAAAGTAAGGAGACATGGGATCCAAGAGGACATTGCTTAGTTGATCCAGAACTGGCTTGCCCACAGAAGGCAAAGAATTGTTGTAGATGGGTCACATTCAGCATGGAGGTTGGTGACCAGTGGTGTGCCTCAGGGGTCTGTTCTGGGACCCCCACTCTTTGTGATTTTTATAAATGACCTGGATGAGGAAATGGAGGGATGGGTTAGTAAATTTGCTGATGACACAAAGGTTTGGAGTGTTGTGGATAGTGTGGAGGGCTGTCAGAGGTTACAGCGGGACATTGATAGGATGCAAAACTGGGCTGAGAAGTGGCAGATGGAGTTCAACTCAAATAAGTGTGAGGTGGTTCATTCTGACAGGTCAAATATGATGGCAGAATATAGCATTAATGGTAAGACTCTTGGCAGTGTGGAGGATCACAGGGATCTTGGGGTCCGAGTTCATAGGACGCTCAAAGCTGCTACGCAGGTTGACTCTGTGGTTAAGAAGGTATACGGTGCATTGACCTTCATCAATCATGGGATTGAGTTTAAGAGCCAAGAGGTAATGTTGCAGCTATATAGGACCCTGGTCAGACCCCACTTGGAGTATTGTGTTCAGTTCTGGTCGCCTCACTACAGGAAGGATGTGGAAGCCATAGAAAGGGTGCAGAGGAGATTTACAAGGATGTTGCCTGGATTGGGGAGCATGCCTTATGAGATTAGGTTGAGTGAACTCAGCCTTTTCTCCTTGGAGCGACGAAGAATGAGAGGTGACCTGATAGAGGTGTATAAGATAATGACAAGCATTGATCGTGTGGATAGTCAGAGGCTTTTCCCCAGGGCTGAAATGGCTAGCACGAGAGGGCATAGTTTTAAGGTGCTTGGAAGTAGCTACAGAGGAGATGTTAGGAGTAAGTTTTTTTATGCAGAGAGTGGTGAGTGCGTGGAATGGGCTGCTGGCGGTGGTGGTGGAGGCGGAAACGATAGGGTCTTTTAAGAGACTCCTGGATAGATACATCGAACTTAGAAAAATAGAGGGCTCTTGGTAAGTCTGGGTAGTAAGGACATGTTCGGCACAGCTTTGTGGGCCGAAGGGTCTGTATTGTGCTGTAGGTTTTCTATGTCTCTACGTTTCTAAATTTTCTTTCTTTCCTGAGGATGTTTCAGTATTCATTAAAAAGTCTAGTATATTGTGCTGCCTTCACAAATTATTACACAAAGCTGAGCCCTGGTTTTGTTATAAGTAGGAACAGAGGGCTTATAAGCTCAAATGAAGTGCTTTGAGCGCTTGTTATGGATCACATTAAGTCCCATCTTCCTCCTACAGTAACCTTTCCATTTCACCCCTATCACTCAAGTAGTTCCACTGAGGATGCCATGGCCTCTGCCCTGTCCCACATGGAAAACAGTGCCACATATGCCGGCATATTGTTTATCAACTTCAGCGTGGCATTTAATGTGATCATCCCTCAGAAGCTGGAGGGTAAACTGGGCTCACTGGCTCTCAACACCTCTCTCTGTAAACGAATCCTGGATTTCTTGACGGAAGGGCCATAATCAGTCCGTGTTGGCAGTAACATGTCCAGCTCCATCCCTTTGGACTGCGTGCTCAGCCCTTTGCTGTTCACGCTGCTGATGCATGACTGTACCACTAGATCCAGTCCCAACCAAATCATCGAGTTCACAGATGACGCAACCATAACAATCATGAGATGTGGAACATTTCAGAATGGCGTGAGCACAACAGCTTGAGTCTCAACGTGGACAAGACTAAAGAGATGATTGTGGATCTTATGAAGGTGCAGGTTCACCAGTCCTCACTGCACATAAACAGCTCCTCTGTGGAGAGAGTTAGGAACACCAACTTTCCAGGAGTGCACATACAGAAAATATCACCTCAACACCATCTCTTTAATCAAAAAAGCACAGCAGTACCTCCACTTCCTGAGGAGCCTGGGGTGAGCGAGGCTCTCCCACTCCCCCATTCTAGCCAATATTTACAGGAGCACCATTGAGACTAGCTGCATCACCATCTGGTATGGAAATTGTAAGACATCTGACTACAAGACCCAGTAAAGGATTGTGAGGACTGCTGAGAATATCATCGGTATCTCTCTTCCACCCTTACAAGGAGCACTGCATACACAGACCCATAAGCATTATCAATGACCCCTCCGATCCATCCAGCAATTCCCCCTCCCCAGTCAGGAAATGGGACTGGGTTGTTAGTATGGGAACCAGCTTCTTTCCTCAGGCCATGAGACAACTGAACTCCCTGCCACCACCCACACATGAAGTGCTAGTGCTATTATACTCTTTATTTTTTAACTTGGGACATAAATGCACATTAATATTTGTTTATTTACTTGTGGTAATATTATTTTATGTGCTGTGTGAGAGTTGTATGCACTGTATTGTGTACCTTGGTCCAGAGGAACATTGTTTCATTTGGCGGTATACATGTGTATGGTTGAAATGACAATGAACATGAACTCTACCTTTTCTTAAGAAAACCATTTGGACTGTTTCTGTTTTCTCTATCTTCTTGCGCTCATTTATTTTACTTGTTGGGTTAGTTAATTTCTTTTAAAACATTTACTTTTGTGAGAACACCTTGGGGCCAACTGGGCATTAATCTCCTTTTCAAAATCAGAGTCAATGCTGCCTCCACCAATTAAATCCAAGGCAGTGGATGTGTGACAAACTCACAGCATATATTTAGCAGGAGGCACCAAGGATCGTGTCAGCATTTGTAAAAAGTTCAGTTCAATTAATTTGCAGCAGACCCTAGCACTAGAGTGATATATGATGCACAAAATACTCCAAAACCACTGCCTCAGGAGGGTGTAGTTCTTTATAAATAGAAATGCTGTCTTCTGTCAATACTTAGGGCTCTAGATCTTGACATCCCCTAGTAACACAATGCTGCTGTTAGCCAGCAATGGGTATCCCACAGTCTCCAGTTAAGCAGAGATAATATCAGTCAACACCAGGTCTCTGGACACCACACAGATATTGTTAGCCAAACCTGGGACTCCAGATCCCAACTCTGGCTATACAGAAATACTGTCCACTTGAACAGAGGTAACAATGATCATCAATGAGATCATCAACATCCATATCTCCAGTCAGGTAGAGAAAATGCCATGCATTTAAGTGAGAATGAGTGGAGGTGTGGTTCACCACTGTCTATGCAGATGGGTGATATCATATCCTCCTTGCTGACAATCAACACTGGTGCACCCCAGGGGTGTGTGATTAGCCCACTGCTCTACCCGCTATATACACATGACTGTGTGGCTAGGCTTAGCTCAAATACCATCTATAAATTTGCTGACGATACAACCATTGTTGGTAGAATCTCAGGTGGTGACGAGAGGGCGTACAGGAATGAGATATGCCAACCAGTGGAGTGGTGCCACAGCCACAACCTGGCACTCAATGTCAGTAAGACGAAAGAGCTGATTGTGGACTTCAGGAAGGGTAAGACGAAAGAACACATACCAATCGTCAGAGGGATCGGAAGTGGAGAGAGTGAGCAGTTTCAAGTTCCTGGGTGTCAAGATCTCTGAGGATCTAACCTGGTCCCAACATATCAATGTAGTTATAAAGAAGGCAAGGCAGCGGCTATACTTTATTCGGAGTTTGAAGAGATTTGGCATGTCAACAAATACACTCAAAAACTTCTATAGTTTTACTGTGGAAGGCATTCTGACAGGCTGCATCACTGTCTGGTATGGAGGGGCTACTGCAGAGGACTGAAAAAAGCTACAGAAGGTTGTAAATCTAGTCAGCTCCATCTTGGGTACTAGCCTATAAAGTACCCAGGACATCTTTTGGGAGCGTTGTCTCAGAAAGCTGCGTCCATTATTAAGGACCTCCAGCACCAGAGCATGTCCTTTTCTCACTGTTACCATCAGGTAGGAGGTACAGAAGCCTGAAGGCACACACTCAGTGATTCAGGAACAGCTTCTTCCCCTCTGCCATCCGATTCCTAAATGGACATTGAAGCTTTGGACACTACCTCACTTTTTTTTACTACACAGTATTTCTGTTTTTGCAATAATAATTGAAAATACACGTGGACTAAGATGTTAAATGTCCTGGGCTATCACCAGCGGGATCATCAGTTGATCTGTCACCTGTCTTCAGGAGTTTCAGCCCGCTTATGATCAAGACTCCCTCGAGGTGGTGGGTCAGCAGTGCTAAAGCACCACCTCCCACTGGTGAGCTTAAAAACTTGGCATCTGCCTCTATCAGAGTTGTTGGTCACTTCCATCCAACAGCTAGTCTGCTCTTCAGGTGTCTATGCAACTACTGAAGGGTTTGCAAAAGATGTATACTCTGTCTGACTATCTGCCCCTCTGGACATACTTGGTCCACATTAAAATCTATTCAATATACGTAATTGATTTACTTGTTTATTTATTATTATGTTTTATTTTATTTTTTTTCTCTCTACTAGATTATGTATTGCATTGAACTGCTGCTGCTAAGTTAACAAATTTCATGTCACATGCCGGTGATAATAAACCTGATTCTGATTCTGTCTCTGGACACTCAATGGCAGCACTGAAGAACAATGTTGCCCAGTGAAGCAGATATATAGGGTGTCAATAGACGGACACTATATATTCTGATGCCTGTGGCTCCCAGTAGCATAGGTGGAATAAATTAACTCATAACATTGAAAACAATTTTTCAGAGCAAGGCCAATTTTAAGTCAGTCACACAAACAAATTCAATCCTTAGATTTTAATATTAAGCTGTTGCTCAATTTTGTGTTTAACTGACGTCAGAAGACACTGTTGCGTGAAATCTCAAAGAATTAGATCCTTCAGTCATACAACTGGACTTAAGCAGCTATCACAAGACATCTGCATTTTAAATGATCATGAAATGCCTTCATTTTAAATTGCATCCTCTTTTTGTTACATTCTCCACTGTGATGCTCTCACTGTATTCAACCTTGTATGGTTTTCTGAAAAAAACTTGTTTAAAATAGCCAGACACATGAGTAAAACCTACCTCCATGCATTGCTGCTCTCATTTAAAGCCACATAAACAGATGTCTAGCAAAGAGAAACATAAAACTCACATTAAAAACGCATTTCTAGCTTTCTGTTCCTCCAGGTGTTGACTCAGATGATCAAACAGAGAAAGATTCCTTTCTTGTAGAATCTGTTTTCTCACTTACAAAGCTGAATATTCTGCTTTCAGTAATGTTCCTTTAGTAGTCTTGTACGTGTCCCTTGCTGAGGAGAATTTGAACTCTCTAACAGCTGGTAACTGCTCCAGAATCCTTCTGCATTTACAGCATACTGGGCCTCCAAGATTAAAACAAGGCATTGGTGGTAACACTAAAATACTGTGTTGCCAGTAAATCTGCAAAAATGCCCATGCAATATACTTTGTGTGAGTACACAGGGGCAATTTGGATTATGTATCATTGTGTAACTGAATACAGGGTATGTTAACAACCCCAGTCAACATCTCATTCTCTGTCCATTTAAACTGTTGCTGGCATTGGATGTTGAGCCAGAATTAGCCAGGCACTGTCTCTTGCCGCAGGTTTCTGATGGAACCACAAATTTACCTCAGATAACCCAAGTGGCAGGAATTTGAGCAGTAAGGCAGTGAGGGACCTAATCCTTGCAGCAAGGCCTCAGGGAGCAAGAGAGCCTTCCACCCCAGAATGGTGGGAGTGTTGGCAGCAGGGCAAACCTCACCCAGCCAGATCTGTGAGACAATATTTAGGCAGCAGCTAAGTGATGCCTTCTTTCTCACCCTGAAATGCGAAGGGGCAAATGTTTCTGATTGTTTTAGACACTCAAACAGAGACACTCAGAAGCTATTGATTATTATTAGAGCTATTTAAAAATCAATAAAACATAAAGGCAAAAATAATCTTAATTAATAAATATTCCTTCATAGCCAGCCCCTTCCATTGAAATGAAAAGCAAAACGTTGTCTACCCCACTTCCAACCTAGATCAGGAGACAGTATGGGTTTCTTATCATAAGGGGTGGGGGAGCTTCTCTACTTCCCACACCCACACAGAAATCTAGAGGCAGAGTGCAGTTGGCAAAACAGTCAACATCTATTAGCAACCTTGTGGCCAAAAGGTGTTTATATCAACAAATGAGAAAGTCACAAAGTTGCCTACAATTACAAAAGGAAACATCAAAGGTTCTGTCAACGTTTCCCTGAAAAACCCGAGCCAACACCGTGCCCTATTTTCTATCCCAAAACTAGATGAGATTAAGACCTTGCAAGCATTCAGTTTTCCTTAAGTTCTATCTTCTCTCTTCTCATTTAACACCATTAATACATCCACCTCATCAATGGGATTGTTTCATAGAGGCTGCCAATCATAATGTACTGCACAAGCATCGACCTGTTCCTGATTGCACTGTGATTCACCATGGATCTATTGTTTCACCACACACCAGAGCCAATGACTACAGCACCATACTAAAGATGTGCAGAGAAATCATCTGAAGTCAGGAAATGGTTTATGATAAATCATTGAGTAGTTTTAATGAGAATGTTATTGCTGTATATTTTTATACAATTTTATGATGTCAGCAGTGCAGCCAAGGCCCACGTTTACTACCCATCCGAATTGTCCTTCAGAAGATTCTGGTGAACTGCTGCAGTGCTTCTGGCGATGCTGCTCCCACAGTATCGTTAAGTAGGAGAGTTGCAGGATTTAGACCCAGTGCCAGTGGAGGACCTGGTACAGGTACATCTGCAAACCAGAATGGCTGTGAACCGGCAGGAGTCAGTGTCCATGTGCTTACTAGTTTTGTCCTTTGGGTAGAGGCTAAGGGTTTTGAAGGTGTCGTTGGAGAAGCCTGTATGAATAACTGCTGTATATCTTGTAGCTGGTACATATGGCAGCCATTATGCACTGGCACTGGAAACAATTGCCATTTAGAGAGGTGGACAGTGCCAGTCAAGTGGGCTGCTTTTGTCTTGGATGTTGTCCAGACCTCCTGAGAATTGTTGGAATTGCTTTCACCCACCGCCCCAGTCCTGACTGTGCTGCACCGTGGATGTTAAGAGCTCGGGGTGTCAGGAGCTGAGTCACTGGCTGCAGGTTAGCCAGCAGCTGACCTGCTCTTTCAACTAGTATCAATGTGGCTGCTCCAGCTGAATGCTGCATTGTTGCTGACACCTCCACAGATCTCTGTCAACTGCAGGGTAGAAATGCTAACCCAAAGCAGTACAACCCTAGCTCCTACGTCAAGCAGAGAAATTCCTGGGTAAAGTATTTGGATACACTGGAACATACTATCACTCCCAAAGTTGTAGCCACCAAATTGCCACCAGTCTTAACACAAGAACTGTGTCCTGCATTAGGCTCTTTATACCATGTTTTCTGCTTAGGACCTCAAAATATTAGCAACCAATTTCAATCTCAGTGTTTCCAAGAGTTACATTCTTTAGAACTTATTACCGATGACATTCATCTCAAACTCAAAATAGCTCCACCACTATCACCACCCACAGTTTTTATTCACATTATTCCATCTGCATCCATTTAATGACTGTGAATCATACATCCCTGCTGTATTATTTAGGCCTCTTGAACTACCACAAATCCGCTAGCTATTGAGGCATTAAAATTCATGTGTAAGATTAGTCTTATTGCACTGTAGATGGTGAAAAGGTCTTAAGTGTCAGGATGTGACTCACTTGCTGCAGGATACCCAGTGAAGCCACATTCGGAGCATTGTGAGAAGTTCTGGTCATCTGCTTACAGGAAAGATGTCAATAAACTTGATGGAGTGCAGAGAATATTTGCAAGGATTTTGCCAGGACTTGCAGACCTGTGTTATAGGGCAAGGTTGAACAAGTTAGGACTTCATTCCCTGGAGGGTAGGGAAATGAGGGGAGATCTTATAGAGGATGGGGGATATAGATAGGATGAATGCATGCTGGCTTTTTTCTCCTTCAGGTTGGGTGAGATTATATCTAGGGGTCATAGGTTTAGGGTGAAAGGCGAAATATTTAGGAGGAACCTGACGGAACACTTCTTCACTCAGAAGGATTGTAAATGTGGAACAAGGAAGTGGTAGGTGTGGGTTCAATTGTAACGTCTAAGAGAAGTTTGGATGGGTACATGGATGGGAGAGGTTCAAGGCATTTGGTCTGAATGCAGATAGATGAGATGAGGCAGAAGATCAGATCAACATGGATTAGATAAGAAAAAGTGTCTGTTTTTGTGCAATGGTGCTCTACGACTCCATAATTCTAAAGTTACAGGAACTCCATGAGAGTCATACTCAATAGTATGGAAAATTAGCCAAATGTGATGAATTTTCAGAACAGCAGCATCCATATAACCAAGACTTGTTTTTTACTTTTGCTCTCAGACACAACCAGACAGTAATATTGGCCTTCATTTTGCTCAAAACACAAAGCATGAAATAAGAGAAGCCAAATCAAAATTACATTAATAGTGCAAGTGGCATGCTCTGCGAATAGTATTATCTAATCTTTAATTGATCACAACACCTTTGCAAGCCTTTGACAGCAGGCCTGAATTATTGTTATCAATTAGGCATTCAGCCAGCCAAGAGGAATTAAATGAACAATTCATTATTGCTCTGGCTTTGTGTCTGACAGAGCTGACAGCCTACAGCTGCCATTTTCAGTAATAGTTCATCAGACAAATGAAGCTATTCTGGTGGTTCATTCAAAGCATGTCCAAGGTTGAGTTTGCTCCGATTGTGGGAGGAATGTCAAGTGCTGAGATGTTTTCTTGAGCATAAAAATGGCACACAGACAATCCAATTTAACAAGGAGCAACATGTCCCAATGCTGAGCATGCATTGTCCCCATTAAATCTGTGGAATTTTTTTAGGTGATCTAGGATGTAGCTGTGTCAGGAGGCAAACCTCCACTGAATATGTAAATTGACACTTAGATCATCTCATTACTAAACAAATAGCTTGGCAAGAGAAAATGACGTCGGTGCACTGAAATTCTGGAGAAAAGTCATGCAAATGAAATGCTAATTCTGCTTCTACCTTTGCAGATCCTACCATCTTTTTCTGTTTTCATTTCACAGTCCCAGACATCAAAATTTGACTTTTTTGTGGAAGGATGTCAGTGTTCAAAAATGGAAGTTACACGTCTCAAATATTCTGCTTCAGGTTGAGCACTTCCAACTCTGGTGCAGAGCAGTTAGGTTCAAACTGTAGAAAAGTGAATCTGGTGGTTTCACAGTGGTTATTTTATGAGGCTAGTAATCCAAAGATCTAAAGTAACAATCCGAAGGCATTAGCTCAAATCCCACCTGAGCAGTTGTGGGAATTATCTTTAATTAATAACCTAGAATTTTCCGAGTTATTTCCAACACAAAATCAGTCATAATGCTGATCACAAAACAACTGTCACGCCATAAAAACCCATTTGGTTCCCTCATACGCTTCAGGAGTGGAAATGTACCGTCTATACCTTGGTGGCAGGGTGCTCTGGGGTGCAGGTTAGTGCTTCTGCCTCACAGCCCAGGGACCTGAGTTTGACTTGTGGTGTGTGCATGTTCCATCTGCAAACACATAATGTTCCTGTGGTGCCTCCAGATTCCTGTCATAATGCAACAATGAGTTAGTAAGTTACTTGGTGATAGTAATTTTACCCTCAGAGTAGGTTAATGGCAAAGAGAATCAAAGATAACTTGGGAGAGAATAAGTTTCAGGGATACAAAGCAACTTCTGGTGTGGGGGAAGGTGAGCTAGCATAGATCACGTGGGACTGAATAGTTTCTTCAGTGCTGTTATTAGGTTACGAGTTTGACTCTGAAATGACCACAGGTTGTATCAGAATGAAACAGAGAAACTCAGTATTGTTATGGTCTGTAACTTCAAAACATTAAACTAAATCAAAGGAAAACAAGAGCTGAGAGATGTGAGTCTTAGTTCATGTTTAGTTCGTGATATGTGAACTGTGCACATATCACATGTGAGAACCATGACATATGTAATTCATGTATTTTTACTTAGAACCACAATAAATTATGTAAACAACAAAGAATATTTAATAAAACAATATATTTACTATACAAGATTACTCAAATGCCGTGCTACTGAAATATTAAATACACAACAAGTATCATTCTGGGCTCTGAATTTGCACAATCCAAGTCACTCCCAGCTAATTGGCCCCTTGCATTGTCCAAAGACAAGTATGTAAATCGGAGGTCTAGTCAAGCAACAGCCTGGCTCATTCGTACTCATGTTGCAATCCCTGAATATGCCCGATCTCATTGGTAGAGCCACCAGACGGTGTGGCTAAGTAGCGTGCATCAGACAAGGTTGAGTGTGACAGTGTGTGAAATCAAAGAGCTGGAGAAAACGCAAAGGAGACCTACTAGGATGTTGCCTGCATTGGAAGACTTTTGAGCTATAGAGAAAGATTTGATAGCCTGAGCTTGTTTCTGCTGGAATGAAGGAGAATAACGAGTGACCTGGTAGAGGAATATAATGTAAAATAAGACAGAGATGGACAGTCAGAATCTTTCTCCTCTGATATGTATATAAATATAAAACAAAAAAGTACAGGTCTCAGGTGCAAGGTGAGAGTTTTATAGGGGATCTGAGGGGTAAGGTTTTTACAAGAGAGTGGTTGGTATCTGGAATACAATGTCAAAGGAGATGATGGAATCTGATATACTTACTAAGTTTAAGAGGTTAGAAAGACACTTAAATAGAAAAGGCATAGAAGGACATGGTCCTAATATGGGCAAATGTGTGTCATGGATATGATGGACAAATATACAACTCTGTGACTCTACGAGGAGCTCTGGTAAACCCAATTGGCCTTCACATGGTAGGCAACAAACACCTGCAAGCACAGTTCAAGATACACTATGGAATACTCTCAAAGGCCTTTCTTTTTGTGCTTGGCTGTCTCATCGTGCTTTGGAAGTGAGGAGTGACAAGGTTCTGGGGGTAGTAGTGGTGGGTTTGTGGTCTGATTCATGGAGTACAAAATTGAGTTAGGGTGATCAGAAGGTCAGGGAATTAAAGCTGGCAAAAGTTGAGCAGCAGATTGACCTAGGTGAGGAATTTTGAATGGCAGATCTTTTTGGACAAGTGAGGTGTTAGATTCATGGGATACTGTAGGCAAGAAATGGTGGGTGGGTCGAGAGTGGGTTCAGCTGGTAGATCCGTGGGATGGGGATTGGTTAGAGAATGGCCAGTAGGGAGAGGATGTGGAGCCACAACTGCATGGGTGGGTAATCAGGTAATGACAAAATTGGCCATACAAACACCACAAGGAACAGTTTCTAAGGCACTGACTGGCCACATGTGTATGGTCCAAATTCACTATGAGTTCTGGTTCCACTGCCCATCTCTGAGCCCCAGACATTTAGAGGAACTGAAAAGAAATAAACCATCGGGGTCTAGCAGGCCAGCTAGACTCCAAGGCACAAGACAAACAACATGTCCATTGCCTGTTGACTCTATCCCTTGAAGCTAACCCTTTACTGCATCAAGGAGCTGTTTTCCATTTCCGACAATAGTCAGTCTACAGTTCTTTGGCTAACTTATCACCCAGACTTATTAGGCACAGGAAATGTTAAGTGACAGATGGAAAGAGACTTCCATCCAATTAGTCTAAACAGGATTTGAATTAGGATAAAAGATCAATATCTAACTCAATTACTATTAAAAATGATCTGACAAAGTGGTTTGGATTATATGCATCACAGCCAGCCCCTGTTATCTCACCCAGTGGCTATTCCTAGACAGAGAAAATCGGCTATTGATCTACAGTGGGCAGAGTCCTCCTGTCTCGAATTCGCACCTGGAGTCACAAGGTATCAGTCAAGATTAGGAGCAACAGCTGACCTTGAAACTTATCCAGGAAAGTGTGAATAAAAGTGGTTGTACTTCCCTGTTATTAGCATGAACTGTAATCATCAAAGTGAGAACAAGCACAGAGGGCCGGAAGCCTCCTTTTGTAGGAGATTGTTGTGTCTTTAATATTACAATAATATTTGAGTAATCTTGTAAATATATTGTGTGATTAAGTATTCTTTGTTGTTTATATAATTTATTATGTTTATATGTAAGAATATGTGACTTGCATACGTTATGATGGTCCTATGTGATAAGTGCGGGCCTCACTTAAAGTAAACATGAACTAAGACTCGCATTTCTCAGCTCTCTTGTTTTCCTTTGAATTAGTTTAATGTTTTGAAGTTACAAATCATAAGAGTGGTGAAGAGGCATTTTAAAATGACCCCAAGATGGGTACTCACTTGTTGAAGTGAAGCAAGAAACAATAAGTAAAAAACAGCATGAGTGAGTTAAAAATAGGCAGAAAACTGATTAATTCATGGGTTCATAAACAATGAGCACCTGGTGACAATAATGGTAGGAAAAGAGTAATGGCTGGCAACATTGGAAAGATAGACATGATAGATTGTTCAACAGGTAACTGGCTCATGTTTACAGAGCTGATTCAACAGTATCTTGAAGATAATGAAACAGGCAATGAGAAACAAGTATCAATTTTGTGGAGTGCATTGGGTCCAAAAGCATATGGTTTGCTTCAAAGTTTAACTGCTCCAACCAAGCCAACAAAAACGAGCTTTGCTGATATTGTGAAAGTAATGCTGGAACATTTAGAACCAAAGTCATTGCTGATTGCAGAATGCGGTCATCATAAACGGCATCAAAAGGGAGGGAAGTCCATTTTAACTTAGACAGCTAAATTGAAGAGATTGTCTGAGCGGTATGGACTTAATGAAACACTAAGAGATCACTTAGTTTGTAGAATCTTACAGGAAAGCATTCAAAAATGACCCCTAACTGAAGCACGACTTACATTTGAAAGAATAGTTCAAATTGCTGTATCAATGGAAACAGCAGACAGAGATGCAATTGAGTTGCAGTCAGGAAGGCAAATGAGCATGACAAAATTAGATCTAAACAAAAACCAGCCTGGCTGAAAAAAATGTGTTACTGTTATAGCAGGGGCTCACGTACACCAGATTGATGCAGATTTAAAGGTAAAACTTGAAGAAAATGTGCTAAAGTAGGCCACCTACAAACAGCATGTCGTGCAGACAAAAATAAATGGATAGCACAGAGAAGAGAAAAAGATAAAAGTTTCAAAAAAGCACCAGTCAGCATGCTGTTGATGAAAAATCTGATCATGTTGAGAGTGACAGAGGACTGACTAGCCTTGAGATTTACAGTGTGAAAACTAACAATAGACAAGCAATATGGCTTACACCAAAAGTGAGCAGCAAATCAATTAAAATGGAAATGGACACCGGCTCAGCTGATACTGAGCTTACAGTATACTGGAGAAAAGATAACTCCTGTGGGAATGGCATTCATAACAGTGAGATACAACAACCAAAAAGGCCACATTGAGTTTGTACGTGGTAAAAACAGGAAGACCAGCATTGTGGGAGCATGAGTGGCTGAGACAACTACATCTTGACTGGAGATCCATCCATCATTTACATGCCACATCCCCTGTAATAGAAGCAACACACACAAAATACTGGAGGAACTCAGCAGGACAAGCAGCACCTGTGGAAAAGAGTATAGTCGACATTTCGGGCCAAGATCCTTCAGCAGTAAGAAAGGTACTGGATGATACCACAACTGTCTCTATTCCGTACGCCATGAACTGTTCCCCAAAAGAGGGCAAACAGATGCTGGTGCCAACCTTTGTGCCCTGGTTGGAAAGCATTTTGGATCAAGGAAGGGCCATGATGCTCAGAGGAATCGTAAAAGTGACAAAAGCAGTGGGCCAACTGCAACAGTTTTTGTAGGCAACGTATCTGAGAAAGCTTCTGATATGTTAATCAAGTAGTTACTTGTGAAATGTGGCTTGGTTTTCAGCTGGAAAAGAGTTCAAGGACCTTCAGGAAAGTTGCAAGCATTCAGCATTGTGAGTATAAAGAACCAGAATCTATTTCATGTGCATTAAGGTTATTGCATCAACTTCAAATGGGGGACTTTTACTGCTTGTAAAAGTAGATACAAAGACCAAAGCCCATCTGGATGAAGTTGGGCCCTTGAAGACAGAAGTGGGTGAATTTATTATGGGGAACAAGGAAATGGCAGACAAGTTGAACAGGTACTTTGGATCTGTCTTCACTAGGGAAGACACAAACAATCTCCCAGATGTAATAGTGGCCGGAGGACCTAGGGTAATGGAGGAACTGAAGGAAATTTATATTAGGCAGGAAATGGTGTTGGATAGACTGTTGGGTCTGAAGACTGATAAATCCCCGGGGCCTGATGGTCTGCACCCTAGGGTACTTAAGGAGGTGGCTCTAGAAATCGTGGACGCATTGATAATTATTTTCCAATGTTCTATAGATTCAGGATTAGTTTCTGAGGACTGGAGGGTAGCTAATGTTATTCCACTTTTTAAGAAAGGAGGGAGAGAGAAAACAGGGAATTATAGACCAGTTAACCTGACATCAGTAGTGGGGAAGATGCTGGAGTCAATTATGAAGGATGAAATAGCAGCACATTTGGATAGCAGTAACAGCATCGGTCCGAGTCAGCATGGATTTACGATGGGGAAATCATGCTTGACTAATCTTCTGGAATTTTTTGGGGATGTAGCTATGAAAATGGACAAGGGAGAGCCAGTAGATGTAGTGTACCTGGATTTTCAGAAAGCCTTTGATAAGGTCCCACATAGGAGATTAGTGGGCAAAATTAGAGCACATGGTATTGGGGGTAGGGTACTGACATGGATCGTAAATTGTTTGGCAGACAGGAAACAAAGAGTAGGGATTAACGGGTCCCTTTCAGAATGGCAGGTAGTGACTGGTGGGGTACCGCAAGGCTCGGTGCTGGGACCGCAGCTATTTACAATATACATTAATGATTTAGATGAAGGGATTAAAAGTAACATTAGCAAATTTTCAGATGACACAAAGCTGGGTGGCAGTGTGAAATGTGCAGAGGATATTGAGACAATGCAGGATAACTTGGACAGGTTGGGTGAGTGGGCAGATGCATGGCAGATGCAGTTTAATGTGGATAAATGTGAGGTTATCCACTTTGGTGGCAAGAACAGGAAGGCAGATTACTATTTGAATGGTGTCAAGTTAGGAAAAGGAGAAGTACAACGAGATCTTGGTGTCCTTGTTCATCAGTCACTGAAAGGAAGCATGCAGGTACTGTAGGCAGTGAAGAAAGCTAATGGCATGTTGGCCTACATAACAAGGGGAGTTGAGCATAGGAGCAGAGGTCCTTCTGCAGTTGTACAGGGCCCTGGTGAAACCACACCTGGAGTATTGTGTACAGTTTTGGTCTCCAAATTTGAGGAAGGACATTCTTGCTATTGAGGGAGTGCAGCGTAGGTTCACATGGTTAATTCCCGGGATGGCAGGACTGTCATATGTGGAAAGATTGGAGCAACTGGGCTTGTATACACTGGAATTTGGAAGGATGAGAGGGGATCTGATTGAAACATATAAGATTATTTGGATAGCAGTGGCAGGATAGGTCCGAGTCAGCATGGATTTATGAAGGGGAAATCATGCTTGACTAATCTTCTGGAATTTTTTGAGAATGTAACTATGAAAATGGACATGGGAAAGCCAGTGGATGTAGTGTACCTGGACTTTCAGAAAGCATTTGATAAGGTCCCACATAGGAGGTTAGTGTGCAAAATTAGAGCAAATGGTATTGGGGGTAGGGTACTGACATGGATAGAAAATTGGTTGGCAGAAAGGAAACAAAGAGTAGGGATTAATGGTTCCTTTTCAGAATGGCAGGCAGTGACTAGTGGGGTACCGCAAGGCTCGGTGCTGAGACCACAGCTATTTACAATATACATTAATGATTTAGATGAAGGGATTAAAAGTAACATTAGCAAATTTGCAGATGACACAAAGCTGGGTGGCAGTGTGAAAGGTGAGGAGGATGTTATGAGAATGCAGGGTGACTTGGACAGGTTGGGTAAGTGGGCAGATGCATGGCAGATGCAGTTTAATGTAGATAAATGTGAGGTTATCCACTTTGGTGGCAAGTATCCACTTTGTATACACTGGAATTTAGAAGGATGAGAGGGGATGTGATTGAAACATATAAGATTATTAAGGGATTGGACACGCTAGAGGCAGGAAACATGTTCCCGATGTTGGGGGAGTCTAGAACCAGAGGCCACAGCTTAAGAATAAGGGGTAGACAATTTAGAATGGAGTTGAGGAAAAACTTTTTCACACAGAGGGTTGTGGTTCTGTGGAATGCTCTGCCTCAGAAGGCAGTGGAGGCCAATTCTCTGGATTCTTTCAAAAAAGAGTTAGATAGGGCTCTTAAAGATAGTTAAGTGAAGGGATATGAGGAGAAGGCAGGAAAAAGGTACAGATTGTGAATGATCAGCCATGATCACAGTGAATGGTGGTGCTGGCTCGAAGGGCTGAATGGCCTACTCCTGCACCTATTGTCTATTGTCTATTGTCTATTATCAAGGGATTGGACACGCTAGAGGCAGGAAATATGTTCCTGATGTTGGGGGAGTCCAGAACCAGAGGCCACAATTTGAGAATAAGTGGTAGGCCATTTAGAATGGAGTTGAGGAAAAACTTTTTCACCCAGAGAGTTGTGGATCTTTGGAATGCTCTGCCTCAGAAGGCAGTGGAGGCCAATTCTCTGGATGCTTTCAAGAAAGAGTTAGATAGAGCTCTTAATGCTAGCAGAGTCAAGGGGTATGGGGAGAAGGCAGGAACGGGGTACTGATTGTGGATGATCAGCCATGATCACAGTGAATGGTGGTGCTGGCTCGAAGGGTCGAAGGGCCTACTCCTGCACCTGTTGTCTATTGTCTATTGTCTATTGAACGGAAGGCCAAAAAGAAAGTCATCAATGCAGATATGAAAACAGAGGATTCATCACATGATGTCGTGGATGCAGAAACCAAGAGAAGCGATCAGATCTTAAAGGGAGCAGTAGAAGGATTAACAAGAGAACACTCCAGTGAACTAAATGCACCTTCCCAGGATGAAGATGCAAAAACAAGAAGTAAAAAAAAAGGAAGGAGAAGAAAGCTGTCAGGACCACATCGTGCAGTCTCAACCACCATGGAGGAGGCCACAGAACCTGAGACTGTTCACACAGCCACAAGTCTCACCTGCCAATCAGAGTGACCCCCTTGTCAGGAAAGTCATTATCTCACAAGAGCAAGAAATTCCCTACAGTGATTCAATCTTTAGGGCTGAATAGGGCAATTTAAAATTTATTGTGTTTGGATGTCTGTATATAGTATTTGCATTATATAATATACTGCATATATAGTTGAGATGCATTCTCTGTTGAGTTGGAGGTTTGTATCTAAGTAAGGAGGAGTGTTGCATATTTAATACCTCAGTAGTATTTGAGTTAACCTTGTAAATGTATTGCTTGATTAAGCATTCTTGGTTATTTATATAGTTCATCATGGTTATATGTAAAATATATATGTGAATTGCATGCATCATGACTTCCACGTCATATGTGCACGCCTCACTTAAAGTAAAGAACAACTAAGACCTGCATCTCTCCGATCTCTTGTTTTCCGTTGAATTGTTTTAATGTTTTGAAGTTACAAAACATAACATAACATCGCACTTTTAATTGAGAAATAATCTTAAAGTTACTTCCCATTTTGATGCACGCAAAATACTTGAGGACAGAGTCTAAAGGCTTCACCCCCAAGTATTTTAGATGTGTCAAAATTAGGTTTCTAATGCTTCCTAATTTAACCTGCTTTTGAAATACTGTTCAGTTTTTATGTCACACTGTTATTTTATATCTAATAATATATTATTAATGCAGCACAACTGAATGAAAACAATTGAATTGGAACTTGATAATTAGGCACAGCTATGATATCTACAAGCTCACCGCTGGTAATCTATAAACTCTGACCACATGCAGATAAGCAAATTCACCTACACAAAGCAACAAAAATATTTTGCAGAAAATGTATCTTTTGCAGGAAGATGATTAAGCACACTGACCGAAAGTTAAGAGTTCAGGGTACTTAGTGGCTGGCAATATTAAGGCAGATTTTTTTCCTGGGTCTAAGCATATGATGCAAGGATCAGTTGGGTCTATTGAGGAATATAGGGAAGCAAGAAAGGAGCTTAAGAAGGGGCTGAGAAGAGCAAGAAGGGGGAATGAGAAGGCCTTGGCAAGTAGGGTAAAGGAAAACCCCAAGGCATTCTTCAATTATGTGAAGAAAAAATGGATGACAGGAGTGAAGGTAGGACCGATTAGAGATAAAGGTGGGAAGATGTGCCTGGAGGCTGTGGAAGTGAGCGAGGTCCTCAATGAATACTTCTCTTCGGTATTCACCAATGAGAGGGAACTTGATGATGGTGAGGACAATATGAGTGAGGTTGATTTTCTGGAGCCTGTTAATATTAAGGGAGAGGAGGTGTTGAAGTTGTTAAAATACATTAGGACGATAAGTCCCCGGGGCCTGACGGAATATTCCCCAGGCTGCTCCACGAGGCGAGAGAAGAGATTGCTGAGCCTCTGACTAGGATCTTTAAGTCCTCGTTGTCCATGGGAATGGTACCAGAGGATTGGAGGGAGGCGAATGTTGTCCTCTTGTTCAAAAAAGTTAGTAGGGATAGTCCAGGTAATTATAGACCAGTGAGCATTACGTCTGTGGTGGGAAAGCTGTTGGGAAATATTCTTAGAGATAGGATCTATGGGAATCTTGGTCTGATCAGGGACAGTCAGCATGGCTTTGTGAAGGGCAGATCGTGTCTAACAAGCCTGATAGAGTTCTTTGAGGAGGTGACCAGGCATGTAGAAGAGGGTAGTGCAGTAGATGTGATCTATATGGATTTTAGTAAGGCATTTGACAAGGTTCCACAATGGTAGGCTTATTCAGAAAGTTAGAAGGCATGGGATCCAGGGAAATTTGGCCAGGTGGCTTCAGAATTGGCTTGCCTGCAGAAGGCAGAGGGTGGTGGTGGAGGGAG
Organism: Mobula hypostoma; assembly: GCF_963921235.1. Classification (NCBI taxonomy): domain Eukaryota; kingdom Metazoa; phylum Chordata; class Chondrichthyes; order Myliobatiformes; family Myliobatidae; genus Mobula; species Mobula hypostoma. The sequence continues at coordinate 71,184,585 of NC_086102.1, read as the reverse complement.
TACATTCAGATTGGAGGATTGTGACTAGTGGTGTCCCACAAAGATCTGTTCTGGGACCTCTACTTTTCGTGATTTTTATTAACGACCTAGATGTGGGGGTAGAAGGGTGGGTTGGCAAGTTTGCAGACGACACAAAGGTTGGTGGTGTTGTAGATAGTGTAGAGGATTGTCAAAGATTGCAGAGAGACATTGATAGGATGCAGAAGTGGGCTGAGAAGTGGCAGATGGAGTTCAACCCGGAGAAGTGTGAGGTGCTACACTTTGGAAGGACAAACTCCAAGGCAGAGTACAAAGTAAATAGCAAGATACTTGGTAGTGTGGAGGAGCAGAGGGACCTGGGAGTACATGTCCACAGTTCCCTGAAAGTTGCCTCACAGGTGGATATGGTAGTTAAGAAAGCCTATGGGGTGTTAGCTTTCATAAGTCGAGGGATAGAGTTTAAAGGTCGCGATATAATGTTGCAGCTCTATAAAACTCTGGTTAGGCCACACTTGGAGTACTGTGTCCAGTTCTGGTCACCTCACTATAGGAAGATGTGGAAGCATTGGAAAGGGTACAGAGGAGATTTACCAGGATGCTGCCTGGTTTAGAGAGTATGCATTATGATCAGAGATTAAGGGAGCTAGGGCTTTACTCTTTGGAGAGAAGGAGGATGAGAGGAGACATGATAGAGGTGTACAAGATATTAAGAGGAATAGATAGAGTGGTTAGCCAGCGCCTCTTCCCCAGGGCACCACTGCTCAATACAAGAGACATGGTTTTAAGGTAAGGGTTGGGATGTTCAAGGGGGATATTAGAGGAAGGTTTTTTACTCAGAGAGTGGTTGGTGCGTGGCATGCAGTGCCTGAGTCAGTGGTGGAGGCAGATATAACTAGTGAAGTTTAAAAGACTACTAGACAGGTATATGGAGGAATTTAGGGTGGAGGCTTATATGGGAGGCAGGGTTTGAGGGTCAGCACAACATTGTGGGCCGAAGGGCCTGTACTGTGCTGTACTATTCTATGTTCTATACACACAAAGTCAGCTGAGCATAGAGAGTTAATTCAAACCATATGTTGTGCTCGCTTTTAAATCACGTGTGTAAAATATTATGGCATACAGAAAGCCGCAAGTCGTGTCACCCTTGAATCCAGAGCTTGAGGTTTTCATTGAGATGGTAAGACCGTAGGTATAGGAGCCAAAATGGACCATGTGGCCTATTGGGTCCGCTTTGCCATTCCATCATGGCCAATTTATTATCCTTCTCAACCCCATTCTCCTGCCTCTCCTTGTAATGTTTGATACCCTGAATATTCAAGAACCTATCAGCCTCAGTTTTAAATATAATGACTTCACCTCAACAGCTGTCTGTGGCAATGAAATCCACAGATTTATCATCTTCTGGTTAAAGAAATGTCTCCTCATCTGTGTTCTAAACGGACATTCCTCTTTTCTTAGGATGAGCCCACTGATTATAGACTCACCCACTATAGGAAACATCATCCTCTCCACATCCACTCTATCCAGGCTTTTCAATACTCAATGGGTTTCAATGAGATCATTCTTCACTCTTCTAAATTCCAGCACGTACAGGCCCAGAGCCATCACACGCTCCTCATAGATTAATAGTTTCATTCCCAGAAACATTCTGCTGAACCTCCTCTGGGCCCTCTCTGTTGTGTATTCAATGTATCAGTAATATTTGAGTAATATTGTAAAAAGAGTGTTTGATGAACCATCCTTTGTTTGTTTAAATAATTAATTATAGGATATATATGAATGGCAGACGTCATAAAGAAACCAAAAAAAAACTAGAGGGGAATTAAGAAAGCCAGGAGGTGCCATGAAAAGTCCTTGTCAAGTAGGTTAAGATGAATCCCAAGGCATTCTATACGTACATCAAGAGCAAGAGGATAACTAGGGAGACGGTGGGACAACTCAAGGATAAAGGGGGTAACAGTTGCTTGGATGTGGAGAATGTGAGTGAGATACTTAACGAGTGCTATGCTTCAGTATCTATCAAGGAAAAGGATATGGAGGACCAGGAGATCAGTGCTGAATGCATAAATATGTTAGGGTGATTAGAGGTCACGGAGGGGGAAGTGTTTGGCCCCCTAATCAGTACAAAGGTGGATAAGATCCCAGGGCCTGATGGGATTTACCCCAGATTGTTGCAGGAGGCAAGAGATGAGAATGCTGGGTCCTTGATCAGTATCTTCGTGTCCTCTTTAGCCACAGGTGAGGTCCTAGAAGACTGGCGAGTGGGTAATGTTGTACCTCTGTTTAAGAAGGGAACAAGGAAAAATCCTGGAAAATCATTGTCAGTTGTAAGGAAATTGCTAGAGAAAATTCTTAGGGATAGGATATATGAGCATTTGGAAACTCTAGGCCTAATTAGGGAGAACCAGAATGGCATTGTGCAGGGCATGTTGTGTCTTACCAACTTGCTTGAGATTTTGACAAGGTGATGAGAGAGATTGATGAGGGTAGGGCAGTGGACATTGTTTACATGGATTTTAGTAAGGCATTTGAAAACGTCCCCCTTGGGAGGCTAATCCAGAAGATTAGCATCCATTTAGTCCATGATGAATTGGCTGTTTGGATTCAGAACAGGCTAGCACATAGAAGACAGAGAGTGGTGGCTGAAGGGAATTATTTGAGCTAGAGTTATGTAATTTGTGGAGTTCCACAAGGACCTGTGGTGGGACCTCTGCTGTTTGTAAAGTATATAAATGACCTGGATGAAAATGTAGATGGGTTAGTAAATTTGTGGATGATACTAGGATTTGTGGAGCTGTGGATAGTGTACAAGATCGACAAAGAATACAACATGATATAGGTCATAGAAACCATAGAAACTACAGCACAGAAACAGGCCCTTTGGCCCTTCTTGGCTGTGCTGAACCATTTTCTGCCTAGTCCCACTGACCTGCACACGGACCACATCCCTCCATACACCTCCCATCCATGTATCTGTCCAATTTATTCTTAAATGTTAAAAAAGAACCCACATTTACCACCTCGTCTGGCAGCTCATTCCATACTCCCACCACTCTCTGTGTGAAGAAGCCCCCCCTAATGTTCCCTTTAAACTTTTCCCCCCTCACCCTTAACCCATGTCCTCTGGTTTTTTTCTTCCCTTGCCTCAGTGGAAAAAGCCTGCTTGCATTCACTCTATCTATACCCATCATAATTTTATATACCTCTGTCAAATCTCCCCTCATTCTTCTACGCTCCAGGGAATAAAGTCCTAACCTGTTCAACCTTTCTCTGTAACTGAGTTTCCCAAGTCCCGGCAACATCCTTGTAAACCTTCTCTGCACTCTTTCAACCTTATTTATATCCTTCCTGTAATTTGGTGACCAAAACTGAACACAATACTCCAGACTCGGCCTCACCAATGCCTTATACAACCTCATCATAACATTCCAGCTCTTATACTCAATACTTCGATTAATAAAGGCCAATGTACCAAAAGCTCTCTTTACGACCCTATCTACCTGTGACGACACTTTTAGGGAATTTTGTATCTGTATTCCCAGATTCCTCTGTTCCACTGCACTCCTCAGTGCCTTACCATTAACCCTGTGTGTTCTACGTTGGTTTGTCCTTCCAACGTGCAATACCTCACACTTGTCAGTATTAAACTCCATCTGCCATTTTTCAGCCCATTTTTCCAGCTGGTCCAAGTCCCTCTGCAGGCTCTGAAAACCTTCCTCACTGTCTACTACACCTCCAATCTTTGTATCATCAGCAAACTTGCTGATCCAATTTACCACATTATCATCCAGATCATTGATATAGATGACAAATAACAATGGACCCAGCACTGATCCCTGTGGCACACCACTAGTCACAGGCCTCCACTCAGAGAAGCAATTCTCTACCACCACTCTCTGGCTTCTTCCATCAAGCCAATGTCTAATCCAATTTACCACCTCTCCATGTATACCTAGCAACTGAATTTTCCTAACTAACCTCCCATGCGGGACCTTGTCAAAGGCCTTACTGAAGTCCATGTAGACAATATCCACTGCCTTCCCTTCATCCACTTTCCTGGTAACCTCCTCGAAAAACTCCAACAGATTGGTCAAACATGACCTACCACGCACAAAGCTATGTTGACTCTCCCTAATAAGCCCCTGTCTATCCAAATGCTTGTAGATTCTGTCTCTTAGTACTCCCTCCAATAACTTACCTACTACCGACGTTAAACTCACCGGCCTATAATTTCCCAGATTACTTTTCGATCCTTTTTTAAACAATGGAACAACATGAGCCACTCTCCAATCCTCCGGCACCTCACCCGTAGACAGCGACATTTTAAATATTTCTGCCAGGGCCCCCGCAATTTCAACACTAGTCTCCTTCAAGGTCCGAGGGAACACTCTGTCAGGTCCCGGGGATTTATCCACTTTAATTTTCCTCAAGACAGCAAGCACCTCCTCCTTTTCAATCTGTACAGTTTCCATGGTCTCACTACTTGATTCCCTCAATTCCATAGATTTCATGCCAGCTTCCTTAGTAAAAAACCTATTTAAGATCTCCCCCATTTCCTTTGGTTCCGCACAAAGCCGACCACTCTGATCTTCAAGAGGACCAATTTTATCCCTTACAATCCTTTTGCTCTTAATATACTTGTAAAAGCTCTTTGGATTATCCTTCACTTTGACTGCCAAGGCAACCTCATGTCTTCTTTTAGCCCTCCTGATTTCTTTCTTAAGTATTTTCTTGCACTTCTTATACTCCTCAAGCACCTGATTTACCCCCTGTTTCCTATACATTTCATACAACTCCCTCTTCTTCTTTATCAGAGTTGCAATATCCCTTGAGAACCAAGGTTCCTTATTCCTATTCACTTTGCCTTTAATCCTGACGGGAACATACAAGCTCTGCACTCTCAAAATTTCCCCTTTGAAGGCTTCCCACCTACCAATCACATCTTTGCCAGAGAACAACCTGTCCCAATCCACGCTTTTTAGATCCTTTCTCATTTCTTCAAATTTCGCCTTCTTCCAGTTCAGAACCTCAACCCTAGGACCAGATCTATCCTTGTCCATGATCAAATTGAAACTAATGGTGTTATGATCACTGGAACCAAAGTGCTCCCCTACACAGACTTCTGTCACTAGCCCTAATTCGTTTCCTAACAGGAGATCCAATATTGCATCCCCTCTAGTTGGTCCCTCTATATACTATTTAGAAAACTTTCCTGAACACATTTTACAAACTCTAAACCATCTAGACCCCTAACAGTATGGGAGTCCCAATCAATGTATGGAAAATTAAATCCCCTACCACCACAACTTTATGTTTCCTGCAGTTGCCTGCTATCTCTCTGCAGATTTGCTCTTCCAAGTCTCGTTGACTATTGGGTGGTCTGTAATACAATCCCACTAATGTGACCATACCTTTCCTGTTTCTCAGCTCCACCCATAAGGACTCAGTAGACAAGCCCTCTAATCTGTCCTGCCTGAGCACTGCTGTAATATTTTCCCTAACAAGCAATGCTACTGCCCCACCTTTCATTCCTCTGCCTCGATCACATCTGAAACATCGGAACCCTGGAATATTAAGCTGTCGGTCCTGTCCCTCCTGTAGCCAAGTTTCACTAATTGCTACAACATCATAATTCCACGTGTCAATCCACGCCCTCAACTCATCCGCCTTCCCCGCAATACTCCTAGCATTGAAATATATACACCTCAGAAGATTTTTACCACCACTCACAACCTTTCCATCAGCGGATTTGCTTAAACTTTCAACATTATTTATTTTCACCCCAGCCACACTGTCAGCTCTGGCACTCTGGTTCCCATCCCCCTGCAAATCTAGTTTAAAGCCTCCCCAATAGCACTAACAAACCTCCCTGAAAGGATATTGGTCCCCCTGTGGTTCAAGTGTAACCCGTCTCTCTTGTACAGGTCCCACCTGCCCCAGAAGAGGTCCCAATGATCCTGAAATCTGAAACCCTGCCCCCTACACCAGCTACAGTCATTTACAGATATAAGGCAGAGAAATGGCAGATGGAGCTTAACCCAGATAAGTGTGAGCTGTTGCACCTCCATAGGGCAAATGCAAGGAGACAATAGACTATTAAGGACAAAGCCCTTAAAAGTGTTGCTGAAATGAGAGATCTTGAGATCCAAGTTCATAGCTCCTTGAAAGTAGCTGCACAAGTCGATAAGGTGGTTAAGAAAGTTTATGGAATATTTGCTTTCATTAGTCAAGCCACTGAGTTCAAAAGTGACGAGGTTATGTTGCAAATTTATAAGACCCTGGTTAGGCCACATCTGGAGTATTGTGTACAATTCAGGTTGCCCCAATATAGGAAGGATGTTGAGGCTTTGGAGAGTATGCAGGATGCTGCCTGGTTTCGAGGACAGGTGCTATCATGAAAGGCTGGATAAACATGGGCTGTTTCCTCTGCAGCGTCAGAGGCTGAGGGGAGATCTGATGGAGGTTTGCAAGATTATAAGTGGTAAAGATAAGATAGACAGGGAGTATCAATTTCCCAGGGTTGAAATGTCTGATACCAAAGGGCATGCAAGGAATGTGAGAGGGAGCAGGTTCAAGGCGTGAGGAGTAAGTTTTTTATTGAGAGAGTGGTGGATGCCTTGAATGTGCTGTCTGGTATGGTGGTAGAGGCAAATACATTAGATTTTTAGATTATGAGAATACTCTGTCCTCTTTTATTGTCACCTAGAAATGCATTAAGAAATGATACAATGTTCCTCCAGAGTGATATCACAGAAAAACAGGACAAACCAAAGACTAACACTGACAGAACCACATAATTATAACATAGTTAGAGCAGTGAAAATCAATACCATAATTTGATAAAGAACAGACCATGGGCACAGTAAAAAAAAAGTCTCAAATCCCTATCAACTCTCGAGTCCCTGATAGCAGGCGGCAAAAGGGAGAAACTCCCTGCCATAAACCTCCAGGCACCGACAACTGCCGATGCATTGGAAGCAGCCGACCAGAGCCGACACCGAGTCCATCCATCCGAAAACTTCAAGCCTCCGACCAGCCCCTCCGATACAGCCTCCTGAGCACCATCCGCTGCCAAGCACCTTCGACCTAACCCCGGCTGCCGAAACAAGCAAAGCCGAGGATTCGGGGCCTTCTGCTCTGTAGATTCCGGTTACCACACAGTAGCAGTGGCAGCGAAGCAGGCATTTTAGAAGTTTCTCCAGATGTTCCTCCGTACTCTCACGTCTGTCATTAGAGGCTTTTATGAGACATTTAGATAGGCACATGGATGTAAGGAAGATGGAGGGATATGGACATGCTATAGGTAGGAGGGATTAATGTTTGGGAGTTTTTGATTTGATTTTGAATAGGATCTGTCATAGTGGGGGACACTGGTGGCGGACCCAAATGCAAGTCACAGACACTGAAGTAAGAGGAACAGGACTAGGAATGTAGGACCTGGACAAGGAACTTGAAACAAGGAGCCTGGACTAGGACTCCGAGCCAGAGACTGGACAGGGACCCAGAACATGAGTCTTGACTCGGGCTCGAAATCCGGATCCAGGCAAGAACTCGGGACTAGGAACAGACAAGACACAAAGATAGTACAGGGAATACGAAGCCTTGACATGGACTGGATGAGGCTCTAGGACGAGGCTGGGACAAGGAGAGGTTCTTGGGCATGACGAGAGACTCCAGGACGGGGCGAGGAATTTCCAGCACAGGACGAGGTACTCTAGCACTGGGCTGAGCATGGAACTTTGGATTCGGCTGGGCTCGGCTCTTGACTCTTGGACGGGACGTGGCCCCAGGACCCGGCTTGGCTCGTCTCTTGGGTACTTGGCTAGGCTCAGCCCTTGGACTGGGCTTGGCTGGGCTCTTGGGTACTTGGCGGGGCTCAGAGCCGGGAGTCCTTCTTGGGGGCTCAGAGCCAGGACTCCTTCACAGAATGCAGAATACGACGAGACGCTTCTCAGCACAAGGCAGCGGCAGACGGCTGGACCTGCCTAGCGAAGGCATGGACACAGACGTTTCCCAACACTAGGTAGCTGCAAACGACCAGACCTACCTAGTGAAGGCGTGGACACAGAGACAGTTCAAAACAACAATAGACAGTTCCTTATCTTGCTCCGGCAGTGGAACTTGACAGCGGTGCAGGCGAGGGTTACAGGTGAGGCAAGGCTTCAGACGAGGCGAGGCCAGGCGAGGTGACAGAAGGAAGGGAAGAGATTCAGGCAGGGGGTTTGGACAGGAACAATCCAGCAACCAGAGGCTGAATCCTGAAGCCATTTATGAAGCCAGCCCAAACGAGAATCAGCTGCCTCAACAGAAACTGGGGAAAATCGGAAAACCTGGAATAAGGAACATGGACCGGACCGTGAACCGGATTGCGGATTTCATGGACTGGACCATGACAGGTTCAGCACAACCTTGTGAGCTGAATGGCCTGTTCCTGTGCTCTACTGTTCTATGTTCTATTTTCTATTATGCCACCATGTTATTAATGTGTGCTCACTTAATGTAAATAAACAAAATGTATCTGTTCTCCCAGTCTCCCCATGTTTTACTTTCAATTATTTTATGCTTTGGAATTACAAAACATAACGGTGGTGATGAGGAAGTTTTAAACCAGCCTGAGACAATGACTTACTTGTCGAAAGCAGCAAGAAGTTCAATTTTTAAAAAGGCACATCAAGAAGTTCGAGTGTAAAAAAAAGTGCAGAGAGGCATTCGAGTTAAATAAAAGAGAGAAAATGGATAAATTCATGGGTTCATAAACAATGAATGACCAGTAGGGTGAAAATAATCACAATAAATAAAAATAGTGCCGATACGGCTCAGTACATTGTAAAAATAAACACTTTTGATTACACGGTGGATATCTGGTTGATGTATACTGGGCAAATTGAGCAGTATTTTAAAGCAAGTGGAATAGCCAATGAGAAACGAGTGCCAGTTTTGCTGAGTACTATTGGTGGAAGAGCATACAGTTGGTCTAAATGTTTGATTTTTCAACCAAGCCAACCAAAATGAGCTTTGCTGATACTATGAAAATAATGCAGGAATATTTAGAACTAAAACCATTGTTGATTGCAGAACACTGTAGGTTTCATAAGTGGAGTAAAGGGAGTCCATTTCAGGATATGTGGCCAAATTGAAGAGATTACCTGAGCATTTTTAGTTCAGTGATGGGCTTAATGATGCACTGAGAGATTGTTTAATTTGTGGGACTTGACCAGAAGGCACTCAAAAATGGCTACACACTTACATTTATAAGAACAGTTGAAATAGCTATCTCAATGGAAATAGCAAACAGAAATGCAATTGAGTTACAGACAGGAATTAAAGTGAGTGGGAACAAAATTCCAGTGGCTAAAGAGAAGGCAGCCTAGCTGAACAAATTGTGTTACTGTTGTGGCAGAGACCCACATACATCAGACCAATGCAGATTTAAAGACAAAACTTGCAGAAAATGCAACAAAGTAGGACTCATGCAAGCAGCAAGTTGAGCAGACAAAAATAAGTGGACTACACAGGGAAGAGAAAAAGATAAAAAGTCAAGCTACATTTTCAAAGAGAGCATTAGTCTGCATGTTGTTGATGAAAAATCTGATGACTAGGGTGTCACAGGACTGGGTAGCCTTGATATTTACAATGTGGAAACTAATGATAGACAAGCAATACAGCTTACATGAGAAGTGAACAGTAAAGTAATTAAAATTGAATTGAACACACTGGTTTGGCTGTTTCACTATTTCCACGACATGAGTTTGAACTGCATTTCAAAGATGCTGAACAGAAGACTGCAGATATCCAACTAAGAACTTATACTGGGGAAAAGACCATTCCTATGGGAATGACATTCAAAACAGTGAAATACAACAACCAACAAACCACATAGGATTCATATGCTTTACAAACAAGAGGGCCAGAATTGTAGGGTTGTGATTGGCTGACACAACTACAGCTTGATTGAAGATCCATCCACAATTTGCATACCACACCCCCTGCAATAGAAATAACTGAAGGCATATTAAGAAAGCTCTGGATGATGTCACAACAGTGTTCAAAGATGACAATGGAAAACTCACAACTTATCAAGGGTAAAATAATGTTAAATGAAAATGCCACACACATGTTTTATAAAGCCTGTCCAGTTCCTTATACCATCCGTGATAAAGTAGCCTAGATCACATGGAAGCTAAAGGAATTCTTTCCAAGGTTGAGTGGAACCCATTGGCAACACCAGTGCTCCCAGAAGCCAAGACGAATGGGTCTGTCAGGATCTGTGGAGATTGTAAGTTCACCATCAACCTAGTGCTCTAATTAGATCAATACCCTCTGCCCACGATAGAGGATGTCTTTGTAAATCTCTCTGGAGGGAAACACTTTAGCAAAGTGGACATAGCTAAGTCCAACCTACAAATGGAGATGGAAGAAGAGTCCCAAGTATTTCTCATAATAAGCACTCACAAGGAGCTTTATCATGATAATAGGATTATTTTTGGAGTAGCGTCTACACCCCGGCAGAAAGCTATGAACCAGGTGCTACCTGGATGACATAATTGCTACTGATGAGAATGATAAGGAACATCTTGCAAACCTCAAGGTAGTGTTAAAAAGATCAGAAGATTATAAACTCACAGTATGACTCTACAAGTGAGAATTCTTTAAAGCAAGCAACACTATCTGTGGTCGCACCAGTCACGCACAAGGATTACACAAGTGTGCTGAGAAAATACAAGTAGTGCTGGATGCCTCAAAGCCAATGGATGAGTTACAGTTTTTGTCATTTTTAAGATTTGTCAATGACTATTACAGGTTCCTGCTAAACCTTGTTACTGTTCTCCACCCTACTGATCTCTTTGCTACAGCTTGGGAAGAAATGGCAATGGACAAAACAGAGTGAGGTGGTTTCCAAAAGGCAAAGGAAATTCACTGTCCTCGCATATTATGATTCACAGTGTCCAGTGAAGTTTGCCTGTGATGGCTCACCTTATGATATAGGTGCAGTCATGTCACAAGTTATGAATAATGGAAGTGAACAGCCCATAGCCTTTGCATCACATTCCCTTATAACTGCGGAGAAATATTACACACACAGAATGACAGAGAGGCCTTGGGTCTGGTTTCCGGTGTAGAACATTTCAACCAGTACGTGTAAGGGAGAAGGTTTACTCTCATTACACTAACAGCAACATCATGAACTTAGAGATGGGCTCTGTTTCTCGGAGGAGACAATTACAAGATCAAATTCAAGAGGATGACTATCATGGAAGTGTTGATGGACTGTCCTGTTTACCTTCGGAAAAGGAAATACCTGAAAAAATTACAGAAGAGGACACTCCTCTTGACATATTCTCCCTAATGTAAAAATCGAAAGTCTCCCTATCGCAGCAGAGATAATTAGAAGGGAAATCAAAAATGACCCCACACAGTCTCAGGTCTACATGGCCACCCAAAATGGGTGAAGTCTGCAGCACAACCTCCATTTTTCCCATTTTTACCTGTACCAGGATGAACATACTATTGATGAGAGTTGCGTTATGTGGAAATTGTGATATGTTGCACTATCACAACATAGATGATAAGAGATGAAGTGTTCGAGGAGCTACATACTGGTCATCCAGGCAAAGTCAAAAGGAAAGAACTGGTTTGAAACTTTGTCTGGTGGCCTGGGATAGATAGGTACTGTTCGGAATGCCAACATATTCAGGAGAAAGGTGTCCAGAGCTGTCAGAGCCACTTCTTGCAGTCTCAGAATCAACTCCTATTACCAACATGGAGGAGGCCTGAGAACCTCAGATTGTTCCACGGTCATGTCTCACCTGCCAAGCAAAGAGACCACCCTTGTCAGGAAAGACATTATCTCACAAGAGTAAGAAATCCACCACAGCAATTAAACCTTTAGGCCTGAATGGGACAATTTAAAATTTACTATGCTGTGGATGTCTATATAGTAGTTGTATTATATAGTATACTGTACGTATCTTTGTATTGTCTGCAAGCTTGGCCACAAAGCCATCAATTCCATTATCCAATTAGTTGGCATGCAGAATATTGTAAAATGCAGCAGACCCAAAATTGACCCCTGCAGATTACTACTGATCTCTGGAGCCATCCAGAAAAGGGCTCCCTTTATTCCCACTCTTTGTCTCCTGCCAGTAAGCCAATCTTCTATCCATGCTAGTATCTTTCCTATATTACCAAGGGCTCTTATTTTGATAAGCAGCCTCATGTGCAACACCTTGTCAAAGGTCTGAAAATTCAGGTATACAACATCCTCTGGCTCTCCTTTGTCTATCCTGCCTGTTACTTCCTCAAAGAGTATGTGAGACAAGATATCCCTTTAAGGAAACCAGGCTGTTTCTGGCCTACTTTATCATGTCCCTCCAAGTACCCTGAAACCTCGTTCTTAATAATGGACTCCAAAATATTCTCAACCACCGGCCTGTAATTTCATTTCTTCTGCCTCACTCCTCAATAAAGAGTAGAATGATATTTGCGATTTTTCAGTCCTCTGCTACCATTCCAGAATATAATGATTGTTGAAAGATCATTACGATCTCTTCAGCTACCTCTTTCAGAAGCCAAGGGTGTAGTTCATCTGGTCCAAGTGATTTATCTATTTTCAGACCTTTCAGCTTCCCAAGCACCTTCTCCCTAGTAATAACAAGTACACTCATTTCTGCCCCCTGACTCTCACAAATTTCTGGTACACTGCTAGTGTCTTCCACAGTAAAGACTGATGCAAAACACTTCACGAGGAATTCTGCAGATGCTGGAAATTCAAGCAACACACATCAAAGTTGCTGGTGACCACAGCAGGCCAGGCAGCAGGCCTCTTCCTAGAGATGCTGCCTGGCCTGCTGCATTCACCAGCAACTTTGATGTGTGTTGCAAAACACTTATTAAGTTTGTCTGCTATTTCTTTATCCCCCATTACGATCTCTCCAGCATCATTTTCCAGCCGACATCCACTCTCACCTCCCTTTTACTCTTTATATGACCAAAAAAAACCTTTGGTATCCTCTTCTATATTATTTCTAAGTTACCTTCACATTTCATCTTTTTTCACCTTATGGCTTTCTTCGTTGCCTCCTGTTGGTTTTTAATAGGCTCCCAATCCTCCTCACTAATTTTTGCTATATTATATGCCCTGTCTTTTCTCTTTATACTGTCTTTGACTTTCCTTGTCAGCCATGGTTGCCTCATCCTCCCTTTAGAATACTTTTTCATCCTTGAGACATATCTATCCTATGCCTTACGAATTGCCCCCAGAAACTCCAGCCATTGCTGTTCTGCCATTAACCCTGATAGTGACCCCTTGCAATCAATTTGGTCAGCTCCTTTCTCATAACTCTGTAATTCCCTTTACTCCACTGTGATACTGATACATCTGACTTCATCTTCTCTCTCTCAAACTGCAGGTGAATTCTATCATATTATGATCACTGTCTCTAGAAGTTCCTTTACTTTAAGGTCCCTAATCAAATCTAGGTTATTACATATTACCCAATCCAGAATTGCCATTCCCCGAGTCGGCTCAACCACAAGCTGCTCTAAAAAGCCATCTCATAGGCAGCACCAACCTGATTTTCCCAATCTACCTTATATTAAAATCCCACGTGGCTGTTGTAACATTACCCTTGTTACAAGGTGCGCCTTCCCCCTTCCCTCTCAGTCCTAAAGAAGAGTCTCAGACCGAAGTGTCGAATGTTTATTCCTCTCTCTATATGCTGCCTGACCTGCTGAGTTCCTCCAGCATTTTCTGTGTGTTGCTTTTTGTTATGTCTGTGCAACTACATATCACTTAAAATAAATGCACGCTGCAGAGAGTGAGGTTAACAATGTATTCACATTGCAGGGAGAGAGAGAGGATCAATGTGCATGTGGAGACAACAGATCACTGCCCATAGGTAAGTTATTAGTCCATATGTAGTGCTAACGGCAGTCATTGCTCAAAAGACTAACTTTATCTATCTCCCAAAGTAATTTATATCCCACATCCTGGCTGCAGTTCAAATACTATCAGGGACATTATGTTCTTGCAGTTTCTTAATTCTACCCAAAAGGATTCTACATCTTCCAGTCCTAAGTCACTTCTTTCTAAGGAGCTGGTTTCATTTTTTACCAAGTGTCACCTCACCCCCTCTGCATACCTGCCTATCCTTCTGATACAATGTGTATCCTTCTATAGATGTAGCATGGAAAGTATTCTGACAGGCTGTGTCACTGTCTGGTATGAGGGGGGTAGGGGTGGGGGGGTTGCTACTGCACAGGACCGAAAGAAGCTACATAGGGTTTTAAATTTAGTCGGCTCTATCTTGGGTACTAGCCTATAAAGTACCCAGGACATCTTCAAGGAGCGGTGTGTCAGAAAGGCAGCGTCCATTATTAAGGACTCCAGTACCCAGGGCATGCCCTTTTCTCACTGTTACCATCAAGTAGGAGGTACAGAAGCCTGAAGACACACACTCAGCGATTCAGGAATAGCTTCTTCCCCTCTGCCATCCGATTCCTAAATGGACATTGAACCTTTGGACACTACCTCACTTTTTTTTAATATATTATTTCTGCCTTTTGCATGATTTTTTAATCTATTCAATATACATATACTGTAATTGATATACTTACTTATTATTATTATTATTATTATTATTTTATTTATTTTTGTTTTCTTCTTCTTCTTCTATATTATGTGATGCATTGAACTGCTGCTGCTGTTAACAAATTTCACGACACGTGCCAGTGGTAATAAACCTGATTCTGATTCTGAAGCTCCCAACTATAATGTTCTTTCATTCATGACTCGGTGATGCCCACAACATTGTACCTCTGAATCTCTAACTGCGCTACAAAATCATCTACCTTATTCTGAATACTGTGGGCATTCAAATATAACACCCGCTGTCCTGTATTCATCACCTTTTTCAATTCTGCCCCCCATGCTAGACTTCAGCTCACCACACTGACTGCAATTTTGCCCTGTCATCGACCTGTCCTTCCTCTCAGTCTCAGTAAACAATCCATCAACTTGGATACCAACAGTCCAGCCTTCAGTCTGATCACTCTGGTTCCCTTCCCCATGCCAAATTAATTTAAACCCTCCCCAGCAGCTCTAGCAAACCTGCCTGCAAGGATGTTGGTCCAACTTGGGTTCAGGTTTGACCCATCCTTTTTGTACAGGTCGTACCTTCCCCAGAAGGGATTCCAATGATCCAGAAATCTGAAACCCTGCTCCCTGCACCAGTTCCTCAGCCATTCATTCATCTGTACTATCTTCCCATTCCTGCCGCAACTAGCACGTTATACTGAGAGTAATCCACAGATGACTACTTCGGTGGTCCCACTCTTCAGCCTCTTCACTAACTCCCTATACTCACTGCACAGGACCTCTTACCCCTTTTTTTTACCTACATCATTGGTTCCAATGTGCACCAGAACCTCTGGCTGCTCACCTTCCCTCTTGAGGACCTTCTGCAGCTGGTCTGAAACATCCTGGACCCTGGCACCTGGGAGGCAACACACCATCCAGGTGTCTCTTTCATGACCACAGAATCTCCTGTCTGTCCTCCTAACTATAGAGTCTCCCATCACTGCCACCCTGCCTGACTTTGCCCTTCCCTGCTGAGCCTCATAGCTGGCCACAGTGCCACTGGCCTGGCTGCTGCTGCTGTGCCCTGATCAGTCACCCCTCTCCCACTCGGCAGTGTCCAAAGGGGTATACCTGTTTCGAAGGGGGATAACCACAGGGGAACCCTGCACTGACTGTTTACTCCCCTTATTTCTTCTGCTGGTCACCCATCTACTATCTAGAACCTGCACTCTGGGTGTGACCACCTCGGTAAAAGCCTTGTCTCTGAGGTTTTCAGCCTCCTGGATGATCCTGAATACATCCAGCTCCAGCTCCGGTTCCTTGACCCTGTCAGTCAGGAGCTGCAACTGGATGCACTTCCTGCAGATGTAGTCATCAGGATGTTCAGATACCCTGAAATCTCACAGGCAGAGCACTGCCTTAACTACCAGCCTGTCTACACTTGTTATATCTCTAATTTCTCAAGCTTAAGTTCTAGCCTGTGCAGCTTCTCGCCAAAGCCTGGCCACTCTAACACTGGCCAGCTCCAACAATGGCCACTCTGCCTACACCTTGCATTTTTTTATTGTCCCTGCCAAGTGCCTAAGAGATCATTATGATTGCAGCCCTCTAAAAAGTTCAGAAAGGCCCTGAGCTCTTTTTAAACCTCTCACTGCCTCATCAATGAATGACTTCTCACAATGACTACAGCCTGCCAAAAAGTTCTGAATGGTCCCGAGCTCTTCTTAAACCTTGCATTGTCTCACCAAGAATGACTTCTCACTATGAACGCAGCCTGCTGGAAAGTTCCGAAAGGCCCCACGTTCTTTGTAAACCTCATGCTGTGTCACCAACGAAGAACTTCTTGGGATGATTGCAGTCCGCTGAAAAGGCTGCATACGTTTGCATTACTGAATCAAACCAACTTTTACTTAGGTCATCAGCATGGTATCCAATGTATCCATTTCCTTCTAGTACTGTTCTTCTTAACGGTTATTTAGTCATGCGTTCTTTCCATTTCCATCCTTCCGGCCAATGATGCTATTGTCTTCCCTCTGCCCACGATTTTCTCCCAAACCAATATTCATCTCTGATCATTGAGTCATAAGACATACAGCTTAGGAACAGTCCCTTCTGCTTAGAAACACTGACAATCAATCAGCCGTTTGTACTAATCCAACATTACTTCCCTCACAGGCGTAAGAGAGTACCAGTATTCCCAAAGCCCAAAGTATCCAGCAAGTTTGAATGAAGTTGACTTAATGGTGTCCATAATACACCATTTTCCCATCCTATTCTACTTGTTATATGTACTGATTAGGTTTTAAAGGTTGCCTACTAGAAGTTAAATCAGGGCGATAGGTTCCTTATTGCTTTTTTGCTTTTACTGATGTAAATGGTGATGTCATGAGCTATGGAATAAATTAACTGTTTATGAAATGAAGGCCAGCATTACTGAGGATGAAAATAGTTTTTAAACTCAGAATTCTGAGCACTTTGAAAAGGCAGTTCATGAATTCTGTCACGTTTTAAGGCTAAAACAACCAAGACAACAGTCATGGAGTTGGCCTATTTTTAGCACATCTCCAGCCACTCCAATGAATCAGGTTTATTATCACTGATATATGCCATGAAATTTGTTGTTTTATGGGAGCATTACAGAGCAATACATAAAAATTCTCTGAGTTACAATAAGAAATATGAAATATAATCAAACCAGCAAATACATAAATAGTGCAAAAAAAGAACAAAATAGTGAGTTAGTGTTCAGGGGCTCATTCAGAAATTTGATGGTGGACGGTTAAAAGCTGTTCCTGAAACACTGAGTATGTGCTTTCAGGCTCCTGTACCTCCTCCCTGAGAAGAATGCATGTCCTAGGGGTGGTGGAGATCCGAATTTTGAAGCTAGTGCCCATGTTGGAACTCACTGAAGTTACAACCTTCAGCGTTTTTTTTTCTGATCCTGTGCATTGGCCCCAGTATGGAAACCAGGGTCAGAGCAGTGTTTAGACAGTGATGCCCAGTGGCTGTTGTAGCTGAGGTGAGAGGGTGGTGTGATCGGGGGTCAGGTCAACAATGAAGATGAGGGATGTGGTCCCAGTGGAGGCAGGGGGAGATCACATTGATAGTTGGAACAAGGGCTGAGAAGGTAAGTGAGAATTGGTGAGTGGACAAATTGGGTCTTAATTCAGAGGAAGGGGGCCTTTGATGGCTCAGGTAATTGACTCCATCCTACCTTTCCCAAACTCTCCAAAAGTTTGTCAGTCTCATAAGAGCTTCACCTGAATGAGAAACCTTGTATGATGATGCTGCAGCTCACATCACACAAAAGCTTTTAGCAGGAAAATATCCAACTTTTGTTGAACGGTCAAGTTTTTACGTGCTTGTGAGCTATGCAGCCTTAATGAAATTGTTGAGGATGTGGGTTAGTGGAGGGGGTTGGAAGTGTCCTTTTAAGAGGAAAGAGCACAATTCAGGTAGGGTGCAGAGCCTTGTCATCCCTTTAAATTCTCTGCAAGATTGTAGGAGGACTGCCTGGAGTCCAGACGATGTTTGATTTTTCTTAGTTTTGTTTAAATTCTGCAATACAAGCAGTGTACTCCCTTTTGCAGTTTCCTCTGTGAATTGTTATAGATTTAATGTACTGATTGTTCAGAATAATTTTACTATTACCCAGATAAGAAACACATACACCACGTTGTTAGCAGAGGCAAACACAATTTTTATCATGCACTGATTTGATAAGAAAGAAGTGACAGCCGTGGTATGAACTTGGGCTTGCTGGAAAATAACTTGCATCTCACTCGTCATGCTCCCTGGCTCACAGTGTCAATCACTGTCACAACAACTTCCAATTGTGAAAAAAAATTCCTTGGAAATCACTCAAATGAAAAAAACAAAATTTCACCAGAACTACCTTTCCAAATCTCTTTGCTGTAATGTGATATGTTAACTATTGTATCACAGGACATGTGGGGCAAATGAAATATCCACAGCAAGAAAGAGACAATAGAGCAAAAACATTGTTGACCGTTGGACAAATATTGGCCAAGATGTTAGAGATAACTTTCCAATTCCCTTTCATGGGATGGAATTATTTTATATCCATTGAACTGTGGACTTGTGATAAGTTTTTATCCGGAAGGTAGCACTCCTAACTGTGCAGTAGTCCATTAGCGCAGAGCAGGTTATTTGTATAAGAAATCTTAAGATCTGCTTGAGAAATCTTAAGATCTGATCTTAAGCAAAGAGCACACAGCCTAAGGTCAGGCTGCAAACCACAAATGTATTGAACATTAAACAGGTAACCGAACAATTCTTGACGCAATGTGTATAAAGTACAATTTCTAAGATAAGCTCTATTAGTAGAAGCAGAGGAAGCCACAGAGGCAAGCTTCATGATGTTCTACATGTGGTCAGGAGGTCCAAGAATTCCCCTCAGAAGAATTGGGACCAGGAATTATTCTCAGAAGAGTTAGGTCTGCAGAAATCCCATAACCACTTACACCCTTCCCGACTGCAAGATCCTTGTGGAACTTCCTGATCCTATAGTACCTTCAGTTCCAGTAAGCCCAGTGCTGAAGAACAGCTGCTAATTCCAATTCATTCATCAGCTCTTCTCTCAGGAAGCTGACTGCTAACCCAGTGATTTTGGCAATTAGATAAACTCCCCACAGTTTTATTCTGCCACTTTATTCCAGTGGGCTTGAAAGCAGCTAATCCCGCTGGCTTTCTATCACAGTGAGTAAATTTTAGACCTTGTGTGCTTTAGATAAGTGCTCAACGAAAGAGAAACAGTGGGATATGGAAGAGCCCCTGCACGTGAGATTATCACTATAGTTTGCCAAGGACAAAACACCAGCATGGTCTAACTAGATCTGTGCATGTGTTTTAAAATCTGTAATACACACACTTAGTGATTTAAATTTTCACTTTTCTTGCATGTGCATAAAATGTTTTAGAACATGCTCACCCTCTGTAAAAGAAACATTGCCTTTGTATCCCGATTAATAATTAACATCATAAAAATACAATTAATGCATGCATCTCTGTTGTTGTGAGAGATTAAAATGTGCAAGCTGACTGCAGACTTCCCTTCATTGCAACAGTTTCTGGACTACAGACAAATTTCATTGGTTGGAGAGGGTTTGAGGTTGTGAAAGAAACCAATTAAATAAAAACTGTTTCTTCGTTAAGGTAACGAACCTCTCCACCTCCCAAACTGATTGTTGACCATCCTTGCACTTTACCTCCTGTGACAGATACCCCAGAGATTTTATTTGCTCTGTCACGGTTCCACATTCGGTCTAGGCTCCACTGGGTCTGAGATCTGGCTCAGGCACTTCCACATCTGAAAGAAAGCTACAGTAACACTTGCAGAACAAAATTTTAACCTTATTAATGTAACTTTGCAAAACTTAATGGCTGATATTTCAAGCTCACACCCAAATGGCCGTTGAGTAATAGAATGCCACTAAATGTTTCCTAGTTCTATCCAAATAATGAGAACCTAAGTGTAAAAAGTTAAGAACAATAATTATCTGTGAATTGATATTGGCTTCTCCCTCTCTCCCTGTACTGTTTTTTCTTAAACATGGAAAAGCACAATTGACCCAACTTGATGCCAACCAGCCAATTTCAGTGACAGACCCTACAAAGCTATACAAAAAAACCATGTATTCAAATAAATCTTCTCACTTACTCAGGGATTTCCACAGTACTTCATATTCATCAAAATATTTGAAATGTTATTGCATGATTCTGATCATGATTCTAAAAATCTGCGTAAAAGAGGACAACTTTTCCAGGCAACCAAAATTGCTTTTATTTATTTGAAGTCTAGGCCAGTTTTAACCTAGGAAGTACAACAACTAATTTCCACATTGCACACTCCAACAAACTCCAAAGTGATAACAACCATATGACTTGCCCGTGCAGTGCTGAGTGAAGAACAAATATGGCTCAAAATCAATTCAAAAT
Organism: Mobula hypostoma; assembly: GCF_963921235.1. NCBI lineage: Eukaryota > Metazoa > Chordata > Chondrichthyes > Myliobatiformes > Myliobatidae > Mobula > Mobula hypostoma. The sequence goes on along the minus strand of NC_086102.1, from coordinate 71,164,070 downwards.
AGTGGAGCCTGGGAGGAAAAACAGGGCCCCAGTTTAAGATCAGATTTTAGGGACAGTACTTTCAGCAGCATGGTACTGCAATGGGCTGCCAAACTAAACGTTGGCATTTCATCTGGCATAAAGGCAAGATACTATCTCCAGAGCCCCAGCTGACAACACACACTGTAGTCCAGGAAATTATTAGCAGCTGACCAATAACTCTAAAAGTCACTCTGCTTGGAAACAGACCAAAATAGATTAATGCCTTATGAAGGACAAGGTTGCTATTTTCACTTTGGACAATAGTACAAGACAGATTATATTTAGTCACCCACTGTTAACATCACTTCCAATTTATATTCCTATGTTTTGGTTTAATGAATCATCTTCATTTCATTCCAAATGCTTCCATTCCTTTGATTTACCTTTCCTGTGAAGACTTTAGGTTCCCATGGCCAGTAATAAGGCAAATGCCGTCTCACAGAGACCTGGGTTAAAATATAAATCTTTGAGGATGTTTTCCTCTTTCAATTCCCATCCTTCCCATAACTTCATTAACCTTTCCTGCTCACTTATTCACATTGCCGTACATTAAATATCAGCTTTTTCAGGGGAAGGTCATGTTATGACCTTGAAACCTCCCTGTGCAACTGAATCCTCGATTTCTTCACTTGCAGACCCCAGTCAGTTTGGATTGACAACAACATCTCCTCCACAATCATCATCAGCACAGGTGCACCAGAAGGTTGTGTGCTTAACCCACTGCTTGACTCCCTTTACACTGATGAGTGTGACACTTAGCAAAGCTCCAAAGCCATATTTTGGTTTGCTGACATTGGCCGAATCAAAGGTGGTGACGAATCAGCATATAGGAGGGAGATTGAAAGTCTGGCTGGGAGGTGCCACAACAACAACAATGTCAGCAAGGCCAAGGAGGTGATTACTGTATATAGGAGGAGACAGTTCCCATCATGGGATCAGAGATGGAGAGTTAAATTCCTTGACATTATCATTTCAGGGGATCTGTACTGGGTCAAGCTCGTAAGTATAATTACAAAAAAAGCAAGTCAGTGCCTCTCCTTTCTTGAAGTTTGTGAAGATTTAGCATGTCTTCTAAAACTTTGTCAAACTTCTATAGATATGTGGTGGAGAGTACACTGACTGGCTGCATAACGGCCTGGTATGGAAACACCAATGCCCTTGAATAGAAAAGCTTACAAAAAGTAGTGGATACAGCCCAGTCCATCAAGGGTAAAGCCCTCCCCACCATTGAGCACATCTAGATGGAGCGTTGTTGCAGGAAAGCAGCATCTATCGTTGAGGGCCCCCACCATCGAGGCTAAGTCTCTTCTTGCTGCTGCCATCAGGAAGGAGGTATAGGAGTGTCCGGACCCACACCATCAAGTTCAGGAAGAGTTATTACCCCTCAACTATCAAGCTCTTGAACCCAAGGGAATAACTGCACTCAAATTCACGCAACTTCACTCACCACAACAAGAATGCAATGCTGAGGTTTTAAAAGGCATTAGTCAGACTGCACTTGAAATATTGTGAGCAGTTTTGGTCCCCTTATCGAAGAAAAGTTGTCCTGGCATTGGAGAGGGTCCAGAGGAAGTTCAGGAGAATGATTCCAGGAATGAAAGGGTTAACGTATGAGGAGTGGTTCATGGCTCTGTGCCTGTACTTGCTGGAGTTTAGAAGAATGAGGGGGATATCATTGAACTGTTCTCTCAATCAAGGAACTCACTTTCAAGGACCCTTCATCACATGTTTTCAATAATTATTGTTTATTTAATTTTTTTGATACTTTCTTTTTGTGCTTGCACAGTTTGTTATCTTTTGCATGTTGGTTGTTTGTCAGCCTTGTGTGTGGATTTTCATTGTATTTACTGTGAATGCCTGCAAGAAAATTAATCTGAGGCTTGTATATGGTGCCATATATGTACTTTGATAATAAACTTACTTTGACCTTTGAACTTTGAAGTAATGAGCAAAACCTCAGTGCATCACCTGCCCTTTCTATGGATCAGTACTTTCTGTCCCTGACCTTTAACCGGCATCTTGTTCTAATGAACACTAGTATATGCTAAGCTTTCAATCAGCATAATGTGCTTTTTTAAAACAAGCTATGTGTAAGCATATTACATTCTTATACTAAGTCCCCTATTTACTTTTATTTAAACATATGCAAAAAAATTAAAGACATTTTGTCTGTTCACAATGAATTCAGGTGGAATGTACTTCAAATCCAAGAGCGTTGAATAGTCTGAAAGTTCAGTTTAGAAAACGGTAAAACCATAAGACCAGGCTAATAGGCCATTCAGCCTATCAAATCTCCTCTGCCATTCCATCATGGCTGATTTATTAACACTCTCAAACCCACTAGCCTGCCTTCTCCCCATAACCTTTGATGCCCTGACTAATCAAGAAACTATCAGCCTCCACTTTAAATAGAGTCAGTGACTTGACCTCCACAGCAGTGAATTCTAGAGATTCACTACCATCAGGTTAAAGGAACTCTTTCTCATCTCTGTTCTAAATGGATGTCCTTCAGTCTATTCTAAGGCTGTGCCCTCTGTTCCCAGACTCACCTTCTGTAGAAAACATCGTCTCCACATCTACACCATCTGGATCTTCCAATATCTGAAAGGTTTCAATGATACTCCCCTCATTTTTCTAAACTCCAACAAGTACAGGCACAGAGCCATGAACCACTCCTCATACATTAATCCTTTCATTCCTGGAATCATTCTCCTGAACTTCCTCTGGACCCTCTCCAATGCCAGGACAACTTTTCTTAGATAAGGGGACCAAAACTGCTCACAATATTTCAAGTGCAGTCTGATGAATGCCTTATAAAGCCTCAGCATTGCATCCTTGCTCTTATATTCTGGTCCTCTCGAAATGAATGCTAAAATTGCATTTGCCTTCCTTACCACCAAATCAACCTGCAAGTTAACCTTTAGGGAGTCCTGCACAAGGACTCTCAAGTCCCTTTGCAGTCACCTCAGTCATAAGCAAATACTTTGAAAGGCTGGTTAAGGACTACATCTGCAACATGCTACTACCCATGCTGGACCCCTTACAATTCGCCTCCTGACACAACCAATCATCAGACGATACCATAGCCACAGCACTACACATCGTCTTTACTCACCTGGAGAAGAGGGATGCTTATGTCAGAATGCTGTTCTTGGACTACAGTTTAGCATTCAACACCATAATTCCCCCCATTCCCCAGGTTTGACAAAAAGCTCAGAGACCTCAGCCTGCAAAAGCCTTGTGCAACTGGATCCTGGACTTCCTGTCAGATCACTGGCAGTGGAAGGATGGCCTCCCTCACCTCGGCCCCACTGACCCTCAAAACAGGAGCTCCCTAGGGCTGTGTCCTAAGCCCCCTCCTCTATTCCCTATACACCCATGAATGTGTTGCCAAGCATAGCTATAATCTGCTGATCAAATTTGCAGATGACATTGATCAGCCTTATTTTCAACAATGATGAGACAGCCTACGAAGGAGAAGTCAACGCCCTGACACAGTGGTGCCAAGAAAACAACCTCTCCCTCAGTGTCGAAAAAACAAAGGAGCTGGTTGTGGATTACAGGAGGAACGGAGACAGGCCAGCCCCTATTGACATCAGTGGAACTATAGTTCAGAGGGTGAGTAGTTTGGTGTACACATCACTGAGGATTTCACCTGGACTGTACATACTAGCTGTGTGGTGAAAAAAGCACAACAGCGCCTCTTTCACTTCAGACAGCTGAAGAAGTTCGGCATGAGTCCCCAAGTCCTCAGGACTTTCTACAGGGGCACCATCGAGAGCATCCTGACTGGTTGTGTCATCGCCCGGTACGGGAACTGTACTACCCTCAGTCGCAGGTCAATGCAGAGAGTGATGCAGACAGTCCAACACATCTGTGGATGTGAACTTTCCTCTATTCAGGACGTTTACAGCAGCAGGTGTGTAAATAAGGCCTAGAGGATCATCAGGAACTCCAGGCAGCCCAATCACAAACTTGTTTTAGCTGCTTCCGTCTATCAAGTGGTGCCACAGCATTAAGGCCAGGACCAACAGGCTCCGGGATAGCTCCTTTCACCAGGCCATCGGATTTATCAATACACATTGATCTGATTGCATATCTGACTGTACATACATGTATACAGAATGATTTTGTATACAATCTTAGTGTTTGGACAATATCCTCCCACGCTTGCCTTCCTTGTTGCTTGTACATAGCGACAAAGAAACAACATAAAGATATTTACTTCTTTGGATGTAAGAAATAAAATAAAATGCAAGTACAAATATCTCAGATTTTTAAATTTACTCCCCACTTAAAAATAGTTTTTATTCCCTCTACCAAAGTGCATGCTCATACACTTCCCTGAATTATAGTCCATCTGCCACTTCTTTGCCTATTCTCCCAATCTGACCAAGTCCTTCTGCAGACTCACTGCTTCCTCAACACTACCTGCCCCTCTACCTATCTTAGTATCCTCCACAAACTTGGCCACAAAGGCATCAATTCCATCATCCAAGTCTTTGACATAAAATTCGAAAAGAAGCAGTCCCATCACTGACCAATACGGAATACCACTAATCACTGGCAGCCATCCAGAATAGGGCCCCTTTAATTCCAACTCTTTGCTTCCTGCCAGTTGGACAAACTTTTATCCACTTGTTACATACACCTGTTAGGGTGCATTCTCCAGTTACCTTATAAGGTAACCGTAGCCTTCAGCCAGGAGCAGATATCACCAGGCGGTTCCCAACCTTCACAGAGTGTTTCGACCCTCAACCACGACACTCTCCACTTGGTGGGCCGGCAGTGGTGTACAAATCACTGCCCATCTGCTCCTGGCTTCCAGCTTCCCTCCTCTCGCCTGCTCCAAATCCAACAAGAGGCTCGTTCTGCCTCTTCCCTCATCCTACGAGCTGCTTGTTATTTGCTCTTTTTGTCCAGGCCCAGATCTGACAACAACTGCCATGCTGATTTGGCTGGGAAACCTCTGCAGCCGATCTCCACAGGGAACAACCATGCCTGCCATCCCTTGTCTTTACACTCCTGCACTAAGGGCTGGTACTTCAAGGCCTTTCTCTCGTGGGCCTCTTCCCATCCCCCATCCCTCTTCCCATTGCACAGTCAGCTCAACCAGAATTATTTTCTTGTCATCAGTTGACCACAGTACAATGTCCACAATCGGGCTGTGTGCACCACATCCAGGAACAGCAACCTCCTTCCCACATCGACCCTCATCCCCCAGGACCTGGCCATCATACTAGTATCTTTCCTATTAAACCATGGGTTCTTAGCTTGTCAGGCAGCCTTATACGTGACATCATCTCAAAGGCCTTTTGAAAATTCAAGTAAACAACATCCACTGACTTCCTTTGTCTAACCTGCTTTTTATTTCATCAAAGAATTCTAACAGATTTATCAGGCAAGATTTCCTTTTGAGGAAACCATGCTGACTTGGGCCTATTTTATCACGTGCCTCCAAGTGCCCTAAAACTTCATTCTATTAAGAGATTCCAACATTTCCCAACCACTGAAGTCAGGCTAACTGGCCTATAATTTAAAAATGCAGGCACGAGGAAATCTGCAGATGCTGGAAATTCAAGCAACACACACAAAATATGCTGGTGGAACGCAGCAGGCCAGGCAGCATCTATAGGAAGAGGTACAATCGACATTTCGGGCCAGGACCCTTCATCAGGACTATCTGAAAGAAGAGATAGTAAGAGATTTGAAAGTGGGGGGGGGGGGGAGGGGAGATCCGAAATGATAGGAGAAGACAGGAGGGGGAGGGATGGATCTAAGAGCTGGAAAGTTGATTGGCAAAAGGGGTACCAGACTGGAGAAGGGAGAGGATCATGGGACGGGAAGCCTGGGGAGAGAGAGCAGGGGGAGGGGAGCCCGGAGGGTGGAGAGCAGGCAAGGAGTTATAGTGAGAGGGACAGAGGGAGAAAAAAGAGAGAGGGGGAAAAGGGGGGAAAATAAATAATATATTAAATAAATAAATAAGGGTTGGGATGTGAAGGAGAGGAGGAGCATTAGCGGAAGTTAGAGAAGTCAATATTCATACCATCAGGTTGGAGGCTACCCAGACGGAATAGAAGGTGTTGTTCCTCCAACCTGAGTGTAGCTAATCCTCCAAAACCATTCCAGAATTTACTGATTCTTGAAAGATCATTATTAATCCCCCCACAATCTCTTCAGCCACCTCTTTCAGAAGCCTGGGGTGTAGTCCATCTGGTCCAGGTGAGTTATCTATCTCCAGACTCTTCTGCTACTCAAGCACCTTCTCCTTAGTAATAACAACTGCATACATTTCTACCTTCTGGCTCACTCGAATATCTGGTATACTAATAGTGCTTTCCACAATGAAGACTAACACAAAATACTTATTGTCCATATGCCTTATCTTTGTCCCCCGCATTATTACCTCTCCAGCGTCATTTTCCAGTGATCTGATATCTACGCTCTTCTCTCTTTCACTTTTTATTGATCTGGAAAAAAACCTTTGGTATCCTCTTTTTATAGTATAGGATAGCTTACCTTCATATCTCATATTTTCTCTCCTTTTGGCCATTTTTAGTTGTGAATCCTCTAAATTCCCACTAATTTTTGCAATACTTTATTGCCTTTCTTTTCCTATTATGCAGTCTTTGGCTTCCCTTGTCAGCCATGGTGTTGCAATCAGCAGCTGGAGCGGACCCAAATGCAGGACACAGGCACGGAAAGCGGGTTAGGATTCTTACGCAGACTTGAACGTTGACTTAGACTTGGAACCTGGACTTGGACTTGACTGGGACTCAGAGCCTGGACTTGGACTTGACTTGAACACTGAGCCTGGACTTGGACTTGGACTTGACTTGGACATCAAGCCTGGACTTGGATTTGACTTGGACTCAGAGCCTGGACTTGGATTTGACTTGGACTCAGAGCCTGGACTTGGATTTGACTTGGACACGGAGCTCCGACTTGGATTTGACTTGGACATCGAGCCTGGACTTGAATTTGACTTGGACATCGAGCCTGGACTTGGACTTGACTTGGACATCGAGCCTGGACTTGGACTTGACTTGGACTCAGAGCCTGGACTTGGATTTGACTTGGACATGGAGCCCCGACTTGGATTTGACTTGGACATCGAGCCTGGACTTGGACTTGACTTGGACATCAAGCCTGGACCTGAACTTGACTTGGACTCAGAGCCTGGACTTAGACTTGACTTGGACTCAGAGCCTGGACTTGGATTTGACTTGGAGTTCCGACTTGGATTTGACTTGGACATCGAGCCTGGACTTGGATTTGACTTGGACATCGAGCCTGGACTTGGATTTGACCTGGACATCGAGCCTGGACTTGGATTTGACTTGGACTCAGAGCCTGGACTTGGATTTGACTTGGACATGGAGCCCCGACTTGGATTTGACTTGGACATCGAGCCTGGACTTGGACTTGACTTGGACATCAAGCCTGGACTTGAACTTGACTTGGACTTAGAGCCTGGACTTGGACTTGACTTGGACACCAAGCCTGGACTTGGACTTGACTTGGACTCGGAGCCTGGACTTGGACTTGACTTGGACACCGAGCCTGGACTTGGACTTGATTTGGACACCGAGCAACAAAACCGAACAATGACAGACAATTCATATCATGGCTTGGAGCAGCGGCAAATGGCCAGCAATACTCAGCCGGACACGAGATGACAAAAACCAACGACAGTCCATTCATATCTCGACTCCAGGTAGCACATGAAGCAGCAAACGGCCGGTAAAACGCAGCCGGACGGCAGGCTCTCAACTCAACCCAGGAACTGCAGACGACTGGCTCTCGACTCAACTCAATCCTGGCGGCCCAGAACAAGCATAACTGCACTGCTGAGGTGCCGAACCAGCAGCGAGTAGTTGTAAGTCGGAGTTTTTATGCTGCCGGTTCAAATGAGGACCAGGTGCCCTAATCAAGGAGCCCAGTGGAACATGGGGAAAAGGAAATTAGCTGAAATGAGGAGTCAACAGACCGGACCATGACATGTGGTTGCCTCTTCCTCCCTTTGGAATACTTCTTCATCCTTGGGAGTATCTATCCTGCACCTTCTGAATTGACCCCAGAAACTCCAGCCATCACCCCTACCAGTATCCCCTTCCAACCAACTTTGGCCAGCTCCTCTCATTCCTCTATAATTCCCTTTGCTTCATGATACTACTGATACTTCTGACTATAGCTTCTCCCTCCCAAACTACCGCACTTGGTGAATTCCATTACATTCCGATCACTGTCATCTTTGAGTTCCTTTACCTTAAGCTCACTAATTAAGTCTAGTTCATTACATAACACCCAGTCCAGAACTGCCTTTCCCTTCATGAGCTCAACCACAAGCTACTCTAAAAAGCCACCTCGTAGGAATTTCACAAACTTCCCTTCTTGGGATTCAGCACCAACCTGATTTTCCCAATCTACCAGCATATTCAAATCCCCCGTGGCTTTCATAACAATGCCCTTTTTTGTGCCTTTCCATTTCCTAATGTATTTTGTACCCCACATCTTGGCATCTGTGTATAACTCCCATCAGTCTTTTTACCCTTGCAGTTTCTTAACTCTATCCAAAAGGATTCTACATCTTCTGATCCTATGTCACTTCTTTCTAAGGACTTAATTTTTTTTTACCAACAGAGCCACCCCACCGCTTCTGTCCTTTTGATACAATGTCTCGAAATGTGTCGGATGTTAAAGCTCCCAACTATGATATTCTATCAGCCACGACTCAGTGATGCCCACTATGTCATACCTGCCAACCTCTAACTACACTGCAAGATCATCTACCTTATTCCATATACTGTTAGCATTCAAATATAACACCTTCAGTCCTGTATTCATCACCCTTTTCAATTTTGCCCCCATGTTACACTTCAACCCATCAAACTGACTGCAATGTTTCCCTTATCATCTGCCTGTCCTTCCTCACAGTCTCACTACTCACTGCATCTACGTGTATAACAGCTGCCCCATGCTCAGCCCTGTCACTCCCATTGCAATACCCCTGCCAAATTAGCTTAAACCCTCCCCAACAACTCTAGCAAATCTGTCCCCCTTGTGTGCAAGTGTAACCTGAACTTTTTGTACAGGGCATACCTACTCCAGAAGGAATTTGAAACTCTACCCCCGCACCAATTCCCCAGCCAAATCATCCTATTCCTACCTTCACTGGCGCATGGCAAAGGAAACAATCCAGAGATTACTATCATGGAAGTCTTGCTTTTCAGCTTTTTACCTAAGTTCCTATATTCTCTCTTCAGGGCCTCTTCCCTTTTCCTACCTATAGTATGGTATGGAAACCAACATGTAGCATGACTTTTGGCTGTAAGCAGCAGAGGCACTCAACTGTATGAAGGATTTTGATGGAACTATTGTTTGTTCACTCATCGATGAGACATTTCATGTTAATTCATTGTCCTTCCTTCATTGCTCTTTGTGCAGACTGGCTTGCTATGCCATTTCAATTACAGTTTGCCTATACTGAGAGTCTGCCATCCTACAAACAAGACCGCATAAGAAAGGTAGACTTTCTTTCCTGACTTATCACTGTTACTGAGATGACATTATTGCATGCATTCTAAATTCTACTCTATTCACGATGAGCTAGAAGGGGGCATGAGAAGGCCCTGGTGAGTAAGATTAAGATAAACCCCCTAGTGATAAGCGAAGAACAGGATAATGACTAGAGTAAGGGTAGGACCTACCAGAGATGAAAGAGGAAACACGTGCCTGGAGTCAGAGGAGGTAGTGGGGGGCCTTAATGAAATTTTGCTTCAGTATTCACCAGTGACAGGGACCTCGAAGAATGTGAGGTCATCATAGGTCCACTAATATCCTGGAACATGTCAATGTTATGACAGAGGGTTTGAAGGAACTTTTGAAAAACATTAGGATAGAGAGGTCCCCAATGGCCAGGCAGGATATACCCCAGGTTACTGTGGGAAGTGCGGAGCGAGGTTGCTGCACCTTTGGCAATTACCTTGAGCACCTACTGAGCACGGGTGTAGTACAGTGGCGAAAGTTATCCCTTTGTTCAGGAAAGGTAATAGGAATAATCCTGGGAGTTATAGACCAGTGACTCTTACATCAGTGGTGGGCCAACTATTGTAGAGGATTCTTCGAGACAAGATGTATAAGCATTTGGAAGAGCATAGTCTGATTAAGGATAGTCAGCATGGCTTTGTGACAGCAGGTCACAGCCTGAACTTCAGGAGCACGAGTGAATTCTTTGGAAAAGTAACAAAACTAATTGGAATTTGGAGGGGGAATTTCTTTAGCCAGAGAGCGACGAATCTGGGTCTTTTTTGTTATGGGTGGCTGTGTCATTGGGTATATTTAAAGCAGAGGTTGAAAGGTTTTTGATTAGCAAGGTCATGAAATGTTATGGGGAGCGGGCAGAAGAATGGAGTTGAAGGGGAGAGCGAATCATCCATGATTGAATAATGGTGCAAATTCAATGGGCTAAATGGTCTAATTCTGCTCCTATATCTTATGCTCTTATAAAATAACAAGAGGCATAGAGCGGACAGTCAGAGTCTTTTTATTTCCCAGAGCAGCAGTGGCTAGTACATGAGAGCATAATTTTAAGGAGATTGGAGGAAAGTATTGATCTTCATGTAGGTTAAAAAGTTAGCACAGCTTCATGGGCTGAAGGACCTGTACTGTGCTGTACTGCTTGCTCTATGTTCTGTGCTTTATGATACAGACATGAAATTAAAAAGCATAATTTTCTCTGGAGGACTTGGACTGAAAGCGAGAAATGGCTGTCACAAGATTACTGTGAGCAGCAGTATTTCTAGCATTGAATTCTTGAGTTTCGAGCATCCATTCCTCACCTTGTCTACATTTAGCAACATATATCAGTTGCCCCAACATTACCTGCAGAGAAGAGTTGCTTTAGTGATAACTTTCTGTGCTCTAAGTATTTATGATTCTGTAACAGAGCTGCTCGGAAGATTCCCAAAATTCACCTGCTTTATTTTGGAAGGGAAGATTCCCCACACAGAATTTAAACATCAAACATACTGGATTTAGGACATTGTAGAGAATTAAAGGAAAACATGTTAAGATCAGGATTTTATTTTATCGCAGTTTTTGTCATGAAAATTCTTGACGTCCCATTAATAAAATGTAGTTATTAGTAGCAGTCAGAGTGGGAATGCTGAGGGAAGAGAACCACTCCTGTAGTCACTTAAAATAATTCTCCTTAATCCAGAGCCAGCCTTCAAGGATCAGGAATAGGTGTTTGTCTTTTACAATCCACACTCTCCTTGTTTGTTTTTTCGTCTATCTCCACTGGGACATATGCAGTGTTTTCCTGTTGAGGAGGGGCAGCAATTCAAACTGAACACAATACATTGTAGGCATGCCTTACAAACTATGTCAAACAGTCCTTTGCAATGAATATCTGCCTTATGACACATTTCATTTGTTTCGTAGGACCAGCCAGCATCACACATTGTTCTGCTTGATTCACTGGGTTTGTCCATCACCTTTCTTTTCCTCAGCCAAGGCCAGGCCAGCCTTCACAAGACCAAAATAAGCTACAGAAAGCTGTAAAGTTAGTCAGCTCCATCTCGTGTACCAGCCTCTGTAGTACCAGACATCTTCAAGAAGCGGTGTCTCAGAAAGGCGGCGTCTATTATTAAGGACCCCCAGCAAGTGTGAGGTGTTGCACTTTAGAAAGTCAAATGGTGGAAGAGGAAAGAGTGCTCTTAATGGCAGGCCCCTTATTAGCAATGAGGTACAAAGGGATCTTGGTCCATAGTTCACAGAGAATGCCCTTGCAAATAGATAAGGTGATAAACAGTTATTTATTTATTTAAAGATGCAGTACAGAATAGGCCCTTCTGGCCCTTTGGGCCATGCCACCAGAACCCCCGATTTAACCCTAGCCTAATCACAGGACAATTAACAATGAACAATTAGCCTACTAACCGGTGTGTCTTTGGACTGTAGGAGGAAACCAGAGAACCTGGAGGAAACCCGCATATTCCATGGGGACAACGTACAAGCTCCTTACAGAGAACGTCAGGATAGAACTCTGAGCTCCGACGCCCCGAGCTGTCATTGCGTCGCGCTAACACGACGCTACCGTGGCACCCAAGATGGCCTAAGGAACATTTACCTTCATTGGCAGGGTTGTTGAGTATAAGAATAAGGAAGACTTGCTCTAGAAAACACAGAGTATTGTGTGCAGCTCTGGTCAACCCATTGTAGGAAGGACATGGAGACTGTGGAAGGAGTGCAGAAGAGGTTTATCAGAGTGCTGTCTAGGTTAGAGGATATGTGTTATAAGAATAGGTTAGACAAACGCGAGTTGTTCTTAAAGCATGAGAAACCTGAGAGAGATTTTTTAAATTTTTGGGAGGCATAGATAGGATAGGCCATCAAAATCTGTTTCCCGGGGTAGAAGTGTCAAACACTAGAGCAAATACTTTTAAGGTTATGGGGGAAATTTAAAGGTGATGTGAGGAGCAAGTTTTTTACAGAAGGTGGTAGGTTCCTGGAAGGGATTAGCAGGGTTGTAGTGGAACAGGGAGTTTAATGGAGTTTAAGAGGTTTTTAGATGAATACATGCACATGAACCGAGTAAAGGTTATGATGATAAACAGAAAATAGACTCAATATTGAGGACCAAATAGTCTATCCAGTGTTGTTCTATGTTCTATGGTCTATGATCTATGAGTAGAAGGACCAAAATGAAGTGAGAAAGATCACACAATTTCTTTTAATAGATCAGTGATTTTCTCATGTTACCCATGCCAGCAATCGGGAGAGTGTTTTTTAATTCCTGGAGTTTCCCATGCATGTCTTGAGGCTTGACAAATCCACTTAAAGGTGAGTTGAGCTCAAACAGTTTGTCCAGGTAACACCCTTTCCAATCCAGATATCTGTTATAAATGAAAGAGGTACAAACGCCAGTGATGGCATTCGTCTTCAAACAAATCACTAGCTGGAAAGAAAGCTTCTTACACACTTTATTACTCTCATATGATTATGATTATGAGGACACGCAGTCCCCCTTTATTGTCATTTAGTAATACATGCATTAAGAAATGATAGAAATGTTTTTCCAGAATGATATCACGTAAACACATGACAAACCGACTTAAAAACTAACAAAAACCATATAATTATAACATATAGTTACAACGATCACACAGTAGCAGCGGCAGCAAAGCAGGCATTTCAGAAGTTTCACCAGATGTTCCTTTGCTCTTTCTCACGGCTGTCCCCATCAAATCCGAATTGATGCACGGCCCCCTAGTTACACATTATTACTCTCATACATACCCAGCTTGCACTTGACATGACTTAGAATGGTCAAATGAAGGCCAGATGCTTCGGTGAAGGAAGAGGAAAGCTGGAGGTTCTCCATTTCAGTAAGTTTTGAGTAAATAGCTCTTGAGGTTGGCATTGCAAAAAAATCCCTGTTGTGTATTTAACATTTCAGTAACATTATTGTTGATTAAGCATTCTTTATTTGTTTTCATCATGCATTGTGGATTATATTAGCAAACTCAGAGACACTCACAAGAAACTAGAAGAAGAAAAGGAAGGCAAGAAAGAGAGAGCTGTGAAAGAGACTGGGAATAAGAGCATAAGCAGGATAGGGATCATGAAAGAATCAAGGATAAGGAAAGGGAGAGCGACTGGGGAAGGGGATGAGAGTGGGATAAAGAAAGAGAAAGAAGCCGGACTGAGAGAGAAGCAACGATAGAAGAACATTCAGAGAGAAATGCCAAGAAAAGGAGAAAAAAGTTGTCCAGAGTGGTCAGAATCACTTCCTGCAGATCCAGAGTCAACTCCCTCAACCTCCATGGAGGAGGCCCCAGAACCTGAGACTTTTTCACAGCTGCAAGTCTCACCTGCCAAGCAAAATGACCTCCTTTGTCAGGAAAGACGCTATCTCACAAGAGTAAGAAAGCATCCACAGTGATTAATTCTTCGGGCCTGAAGGCGACAATTTAGAATTTACTATGCTGTGTATGTCTTTAAAGTAGTTGTATTGTATAGTAAACAGTGCATGAAGTATTTCTATACAAGTTAAGATGCATTCTATATTGAATAGAAATTTACAGCTAAGCAGGGAGGAGTGTTGTGTATTAAATATTTGAATAATATTGTAAATATAGTGTTTGATTAAGTATTCTTTATTTGCTGACATTATGAATTGCAGGTTATATGTAAAAGTACGTAAATAGCATACATTATCATGCCTCTGCATGATATGCTCGCACCTCACAAAGTAAAAACATCTTAGAGTCTCATTTCAGACAATGCCATTTTTCTTCTGATTAGTTTTATGTTTTGAAATTACAAAACTTAACAAAACCAGAGTAGTTGAAATACATCATGGAGAAATGTGAAGTTATTTAGTTTGAAAAGAAAAATGAAAAAGTGAATTATTATTGAAACAGAAGTGTTGCAATACAGAACAGTATCTTCATTTTCCTGTTACATGAAACATAAAAAATTAGCAGACAGATACAGCAAGCAAGCAGGAAGACTAATGAAAATTTGGGCTTTACTATGAAGGGCATGGTATGTAAATATAGATTAGTTTGATGCAACTTAAGGACACAAGTGAGACCACACCAAGAATACAAAATTAAGTTTTCTTGCTATCCTGTTTTAAGGTAGAATGGATAATAAGAAGATTCACTAGGCTGATTCTTGCAAGGAAGGGAATTGACATATGAGAACATTAGAGCACAAGTGAACGAGGAAGTCTTTTTGTAACATGAAAGGTTTAGAATAGGAATGACATGGTAGATGCTGAGAGGATGTTTTCCTTAATAGAGTTATCTAGAATTAAGGACAGTTTCAGAAAGAGTGCTCACTCATTGCAAATAGAGATGAGAAGGAATCCCTTCAGTTAGAGTTTTGTAATCCTTAGAATTCCTACCTCAGACACCTGTGGAGGGGGTATTATTGAATACCTTTTATGGGAACATTAACATTCATTTAAGCCACAGAGGAGTCAAGGGGGATGAAAGAAAGCAAAAAAAGTGGTACAGAGACCAAGAAGGTACAAAAAAAAGGGCAATTAAAAAAGTAAATAAACAAAGTCCTTTGTAGTGGCCAAGTGGCCGCAGTGGTCATTTTGTCACTATACAGAGGTAGTAATTTGGGCTGTATGATTTCAAATGTGGTTATTTTAAATGGGCATGCCTCAGGGACCACCATGAACAAGGATGGCGAAGATTGTTGAAAAGACAAGGCAGGTTGTAGAGTTTGGACGGACTGATGTTCATATGCAAAGTGAAGAATGGAAGGTCAGCCAATGGACAAATAGATTGAGCATCATGGTGAAAGGCATGATTGACCACGTTAATAGTGTTTGAATTTGATACATTGGAAATTATTAACTGGGATCTATTTTATCAATTTGCCACAGTTCTCATAACTATAAGAACTGAAAGTGATGACATTAAAAGGAAGTCTGAGATAGTCAAGTCAGCATTTGCCAACTTGAAACTTACGGATTATACATACGTTTTCAAGTTGTAAACAAAGAGGAGCTCAGAAGCAGTTCACTTGAGCCTGGTCTAAGCAAAGTGGAGTCTGAAATACCTCATGTCTTCCTTCTTTCTGTTAAAGACTTTTCAAATATTTGTCCAACATTTTATCTTTTAACCTGCCATTAAGGCAATGCTACTCAAGCTTTTAAGCAAATAGGAACCACCAAGTGAGTGTAAACTGTTTTAGGCTATAAATCTGTACCTTAATCTCTATAATTTGGTGTAAACATTGAACAGTGAATTTAAGAGTTTCAAGAGTTGACAAGTATGCAGCATTAGAAAGGAAATTATCGAAACAATGAAAAACCTGGGAGTGAACAAGACTTTCCAAAAATAACCACAGTGTCGCCTATGTCTTTGGTTGTCAGGGTTCCAGTTGAAACAGTGCCAAGTACAGACTGACATCATTCCACATGTCACAAAGTCACCTAAAGGGAATAGGAGAGAGGCTGACTGAAGAAATTATATTTTTATATGTAGAGCCACAGTAAAGTGTGATTATCTCCCTTATCTCTTCTGTTTGCTTTGTGAGGCACCATTCAAATGTCAGGATTTAGATATAAATTTAATGAGTACACAAAATTTAAGAAAGTAGATATTGAATTAAGAACTTTTACGGCTTTTTTTGCTAATTTCCTTCAAACTTCTGGTAATGAAACCGCCTTGACATGGTACATGAACTTTGTATTTCAACCACTTATTTTTGAATCTGTAAAATGACACCATTACATGTGAAAGGGCTAGAAAGATTTTTTTCCTGGCAAAAGACAGCAATACACAGACGTGGCTGCCTTCCAAACTAAACAAGCTGATATAAAGTGAGCACTGCCACTCCGTTGCCTTCTCTGAGAGTGACAAAATCTGAACATTCGATCTTGCCCTGCACATCTTCCTTCACATAACAAAACCCAGGCCATACAAGTCAGCACAATTCTTTGGGTGACTGGTGTGCCTGTTTGTTTCCAATTTGGCATCCTTTGCACTATCCCACATTTGCAACATGAGATGTACCAGCGCATTGGAAAGGTGCTATATTATGCCTGTCAGCGATAAACAGGGCAAACAGACCCTAACGTCCATCAGCGTGTAACTGTCAAATGCAACATCCATGAAGTATACAGCACCCTGTCTCAACACACATGGAGGATCCAGCATTGTACACACAAAATGATGGAGAAACTCAGCAAGTCAAGCAGCATCTCTGGAGAGCCAAAGTTTTGGGCCACATCAGGACTGGAAAGGGAGGGGGAAGAAGCCAGAATATGAAGCTGGGGGTGGCGGGGGGGGGAGAGAAAGGAGTACAAAATAATAAGTGGAACTGTGAGGTAGGAAGGGTGTGGGGAAGAGGGACTGAAGTGAAAAGCTGGGAGGTGATAGGTGGAAAAGGTAAGCGGCTGACGAAGAAGGAGGAATCTGATAGGTTGACAGTGGGCCATGGGAGAAAGAAAAGGAGGATGGGCTCCAGAGGGATGTGATAGGCAGGTGAGGAGAGGGAAAGGGGTAAGAGTAAAGCTAGAATGGGGAATGGAAAAAGAGAGAGGGGGTCCGAGGAGAGAAATTGTCGGAAGTTAGGTAAATTGATGTCAGGTTGGAGGCCACCCAAATGGAATATTGCTCCTCCAAATTGAGAGTACCTCATCACAGCAGTAGAAGAGGCCATGGACTGACATGACAGAATGGGAATAGAGAGTGGAATTAAAATTGTTGCCAGCAAGAAATCCTGCCTGCTGTGGATGGAGCAAAGGCGCTTGACAAAGCCATCCTCCTATCTACAAGTACATCGGATTCAGTATTTGACAGTGGGAGGGATCCTTCCCACTACCTCCTCCAACACATTGCTGTGTAAAGAGGTTCATCGTTTACTTACAGACTAATTGTCAGGTTAGTGTTTGGTACTTCTGGACTTCTTAGGAGTTCAGATGCCCGAGCTGCTTATGTTTAGTTTGCACTGACTCCAGCAATGCTCAGTCACTCCTGGATGCTTTAAGATCGATTCCTCTTGAAATGCAGCATTGCAGAGAATGAGTACGGGACATGCCGAGATTAACAATCCTGGAAGTCAAGAAAATAAAGAGGGTACCTCTGCTGGAGACTCCAGTCTCTAGTATTCTTCAATCTGTAATTAGTTGAAGAGATTCTTACTCAATTATCACAAGTGCCTCAGCACACCTAGCAGGACTATGGTTCAGTCATTCGAAGTTCAAAGTTCACAGTAAATTTATTATCAAAGTAAAATATATGTCACCATATACAACCCTGAGATTCATTTTCTTTGGGCGTACTTAGCAAATCTATACAATAGTAAGTACAACAGGATCAATGAAAGATCAGCCAGAGGAGTGGGAAACCAGAGCGGTTGTTCGGGCTATGGTGACCATCAACTTGTACACTTCCTAGGCTGAATCTAGAAACACAAACAATGCTCACAGATTGCTTAAGCTGCATAAGGGAGTTGGTTAGTCGTTTTCGATACCAAATCAGTTGAGTACACCTCATTCTGACAAGAACGTAGCAGTCAAGGCTTGTGGCTTCACCAAGATTTGAGCTTCCAAATAGAAAGGGCAGAACATTGAGTACGATTGTATACCTTGTAAACCCCAAATGTGAACTCAGGGATATGATACACCTGAAATGCAACCCCTACCAGACTGGTGCAAGACTAAACATAGCCCATGGTGCTAACCAATGGTGATATTCTGGCAGGGCAGCAGCATTCTCTAAGAGGTAGTCTATTCTTATGTCTATACTTGCGCCTCCACAACAAACTAAAGGAGTGATACCTGATAACAACTAGCGACATGCAAATCACACATACACTGCATGTGACTATTTTGAATACCATCTATGATTTCTGGATATTAAGGAAATCAAGTGATGTGGATATAATGCACGTTATAGATAGAAGGCCAGCCACGATGTTAATGAAAGGAAGAGCAGGCTTGAAGGGCCAAATAGCTGATGTCTGCTCCTAATTACCATGTTATGTTCACATGTCCACTAGCTCAGCATGCGTAGATACCAGCCCTGTGCCAGCTCTTACGTCATGCAAAAATTTGCATCAAAGCTGCTGACTGCATGCATCATCAAGTAATCCCTCCAGTCCTTTTTGCCTTCTCTGGCATTCAAAAAGTCATGGCTGATCCGTAACCTTAGAGCCATTTTTATGCACTAACACCAGATGCCTTATTTCATTCAGTTTATAATCATCTATCAGATTTTGTGTGGGCACGTGGCCAAGTGGTTAAGGCATTGGACTAGCAACCTGAAGGTCGTGAGTTCAAGCCCCAGCCGAGGCAACGTGTGTTGTGTCCTTGAGCAAGGCACTTAATCACGCATTGCTCTGCAACGACACTGGTGCCAAGCTGTATGGGTCCTAATGCCCTTCCCTTGGACAACATTGGTGTCGTGGAGAGGGGAGACTTGCAGCATAGTCTTCCATACAACCTTCACCAGGCCTGCACCCTGGAGAGTGAAGACTTTCCAGACACAGATCCATGGTCTCGCAAGACTAACGGATGTCTTTACCTTTTTTTTTATCGGATCTCAGCCTTGAATATACTTGGTGACTGAGACTCTCAATTGGTTTCTTAGCGTCTAAAGATTTAAAATCCTGAAGATTCACTACAGGGGAAACATCAACTTTGAACCTTGAACTTCATTTCTACTTGTCATTGATGAAGTAACTTCATCTTTGCTCTTTTCCCATTCTAGTCCCATCAAGTTGCCAGGTTGAAGAGAGAAGGATGGTCTCTGAGACTTTAGATGACATTCTCTACACTTGCAGATGGGGAAAGGATGAGAGTTGAGGGGGGATAATGTGTTGGGAGGAGGACTATTTGTGAGGAAACTGTCATGCTCGGTAATCCACATCTATGAACCCCTTATCTCCTTGTTCACTACAGATTCCATCATGGTTGTAAGCATCCTCTTGAGGGTAGGTCATGTGTTGCGGTCATAATCCTTCTATTCTGCTTCATTGCTACTGGCACCAATTGCATGTACAGTTGTCCAAGAGGAAAGTGAGAAGAGTATGACTGAGTTGGAAAATAGGTCGCCAAGAGACTCAGCAAGCCCCATTGAACACTAATATCCATGGGTACGATGGCAGCAGGTTGAGCAGCTAATAGGCTTGGGTCGCAAATGAGAGAAAATCTGCAGATGCTGGAAATCCAAGCAACACACACAAAATACTGGAGGAATTCAGCAGTCCTCCTTAAATGAGTTGGTTAGATGTTTTCTATACCAAGTCAGTTGAGTAACCCTCACTCCTACAAGAATGCAGCAGTCAAGAGCATGTCAGGAGGGATAGACATGAAGGAAGGGGAGGTGGGGTGGCGTTGCTGGTTAAAGAAGAGATTAACGCAATAGAAAGGAAGGACATAAGCCGGGAAGATGTGGAATCGATATGGGTAGAGCTGCGTAACACTAAGGGGCAGAAGACGCTGGTGGGAGTTGTGTACATGTCACCTAACAGTAGTAGTGAGGTCGGAGATGGTATTAAACAGGAAATTAGAAATGTGTGCAATAAAGGAACAGCAGTTATAATGGGTGACTTCAATCTACATGTAGATTGGGTGAATCAAATTGGTAAAGGTGCTGAGGAAGAGGATTTCTTGGAATGTATGCGGGATAGTTTTTTGAACCAACATGTCGAGGAACCAACTAGAGAGCAGGCTATTCTGGACTGGGTTTTGAGCAATGAGGAAGGGTTAATTAGCAATCTTGTCGTGAGAGGCCCCTTGGGTAAGAGTGACCATAATATGGTGGAATTCTTCATTAAGATGGAGAGTGACATAGTTAATTCAGAAACAGAGGTTCTGAACTTAAAGAGGGGTAACTTTGAAGGTATGAGCCGTGAATTAGCTAAGATAGACTGGCAAATGACACTTAAAGGATTGATGGTGGATATGCAATGGCAAGCATTTAAAGGTTGCATGGATGAACTACAACAATTGTTCATCCCAGTTTGGCAAAAGAATAAATCAAGGAAGGTAGTGCACCCGTGGCTGACAAGAGAAATTAGGGATAGTATCAATTCCAAAGAAGAAGCATACAAATTAGCCAGAGAAAGTGGCTCACCTGAGGATTGGGAGAAATTCAGAGTTCAGCAGAGGAGGACAAAGGGCTTAATTAGGAAGGGGCAAAAAGATTATGAGAGAAAACTGGCAGGGAACATAAAAACTGACTGTAAAAGCTTTTATAGATATGTAAAAAGGAAAAGACTGGTAAAGACAAATGTAGGTCCCCTACAGACAGAAACAAGTGAATTGATTATGGGGAGCAAGGACATGGCAGACCAATTGAATAATTACTTTGGTTCTGTCTTCACTAAGGAGGACATAAATAATCTTCCAGAAATAGTAGGGGACAGAGGGTCCAGTGAGATGGAGGAACTGAGCGAAATACTTGTTAGTAGGGAAGTGGTGTTAGGTAAATTGAAGGGATTGAAGGCAGATAAATCCCCAGGGCCAGATGGTCTGCATCCTAGAGTGCTTAAGGAAGTAGCCCAAGAAATAGTGGATGCATTAGTGATAATTTTTCAAAACTCGTTAGATTCTGGACTAGTTCCTGAGGATTGGAGGGTGGCTAATGTAACCCCACTTCTTAAAAAAGGAGGGAGAGAGAAACCGGGGAATTATAGACCGATTAGCCTAACTTCGGTGGTGGGGAAACTGCTGGAGTCAGTTATCAAAGATGTGATAACAGCACATTTGGAAAGCGGTGAAATCATTGGACAAAGTCAGCATGGATTTGTGAAAGGAAAATCATGTCTGATGAATCTCATAGAATTTTTTGAGGATGTAACTAGCAGAGTGGATAGGGGAGAACCAGTGGATGTGGTATATTTGGATTTTCAAAAGGCTTTTGACAAGGTCCCACACAGGAGATTAGTGTGCAAACTTAAAGCACACGGTATTGGGGGTAAGGTATTGATGTGGATGGAGAATTGGTTAGCAGACAGGAAGCAAAGAGTGGGAATAAACAGGACCTTTTCAGAATGGCAGGCGGTGACTAGTGGGGTACCGCAAGGCTCAGTGCTGGGACCCCAGTTGTTTACAATATATATTATTGACTTGGATGAGGGAATTAAATGCAGCATCTCCAAGTTTGCAGATGACACGAAGCTGGGTGGCAGTGTTAGCCGTGAGGAGGATGCTAAGAGGATGCAGAGTGACTTGGATAGGTTGGGTGAGTGGGCAAATTTATGGCAGATGCAATTTAATGTGGATAAATGTGAAGTTATCCACTTTGGTGGCAAAAATAGGAAAACAGATTATTATCTGAATGGTGGCCGATTAGGAAAAGGGGAGGTGCAATGAGACCTGGGTGTCATTATACACCAGTCATTGAAAGTGGGCATGCAGGTACAGCAGGTGGTGAAAAAGGCAAATGGTATGCTGGCATTTATAGCGAGAGGCTTCGAGTACAGGAGCAGGGAGGTACTACTGCAGTTGTACAAGGCCTTGGTGAGACCACACCTGGAGTATTGTGTGCAGTTTTGGTCCCCTAATCTGAGGAAAGACATCCTTGCCATAGAGGGAGTACAAAGAAGGTTCACCAGATTGATTCCTGGGATGGCAGGACTTTCATATGAAGAAAGACTGGATGAACTGGGCTTGTACTCGTTGGAATTTTGAAGATTGAGGGGGGATCTAATTGAAACGTATAAAATCCTAAAGGGATTGGACAGGCTAGATTCAGGAAGATTGTTCCCGATGTTGGGGAAGTCCAGAACGAGGGGCCACAGTTTGAGGATAAAGGGGAAGCCTTTTAGGACCGAGATTAGGAAAAACTTCTTCACACAGAGAGTGGTGAATCTGTGGAATTCTCTGCCACAGGAAACAGTTGAGGTCAGTTCATTGGCTATATTTAAGAGGGAGTTAGATATGGCCCTTGTGGCTACGGGGATCAGGGGGTATGGAGGGAAGGCTGGGGCGGGGTTCTGAGTTGGATGATCAGCCATGATCATAATAAATGGCAGTGCAGGCTCGAAGGGCCGAATGACCTACTCCTGCACCTATTTTCTATGTTTCTATGTTTCTAAGGCATAATTGTGGTTTCACCAAGATTACATCAGTCCTGATGAAGGGGCTCAGCCTTACTATTTACTCTTTTCCATAAATGCTGCTTGGCCTGCAGAGTTCCTCCAGCATTTTGTGTGTGTTAATAGATTTGAGTGATGTGCCTATCATGGTTGACAATACACACAAGGTGTGAATGTATTTATATAAATAAATAAATAATTGGATGGGGTACGAGGGGGAGGTGGGGCAATTCATTTATAGACATACATTCTTTTTCTCTCTCTTTTTCTCCCTCTGCCCTCTCACTATACTCCTTGCCCATCCTCTGGGCTTTTCCCCCTCCCCCTTTTCTTTCTCCCTAGGCCTCCTGTCCCATGATCCTCTCATATCCCTTTTGCCAATCACCCATCCAGCTCTTGGCTCCATCCCTCCCCCTCCTGTCTTCTTTTATCATTTCGGATCTCCCCCTCCCCCTCCCACTTTCAAAGCTCTTACTAACTCTTCCTTCAGTTAGTCCTGACGAAGGGTCTCGGCCCGAAACTTTAACTGCACCTCTTCCTAGAGATGCTGCCTGGCCTGCTGCGTTCACCAGCAACTTTGGTGTGTGTTGCTTGCATTTACACATCCTACTTTCTGACGTAATGATGCTAAAAAGCATTACACAGACAGTCTTGCAATGCAGGAACACAACAGCTAATTTATTGACAGTAAACTCTGACAAAGCGGCAACAGGATGTTGATCAGGTTATTATATTGACTACACAATAACCATTGGCTAAAACAGAAGTGAAAAATCTCTTCTAATTTTTTTAAATAATGCTACGAAATTTCTTACGCCTACCTGACTTGACAGACAGAACCTCGGTTTTGTATCTCATCTGAAAGACAGTGCAGCACTCACTGCCCCTCTGAACAGTAAGGTTAGGGTTTTTTTAAATCTGTGAAGCGATGCCTGCAAGTCCAGAAACAAGTGTTCCCTTTGAGCCACAGCTGAAGGGCATCTCTGCTGGTGAATGTCCAGGAGGTGCCTGTGTAAATCAAAGCCACAATAAAGAAATTAACCAGAAAAAAACAATGCACCTGCTCATTAATTCTTAACAGCTTCTGAAAAGGTTTGGAAAGAAATTGCACTCTGCGGACAACATTTCTTACCTCAGAACAAAACAGATAATTGCCCTTATAGGTGGTTTGCCTTGGATGTTATGACCATCAAGAGGAGCCCAACACGAGGTGGAGAGTTACTGTATATAGAGTCAGCAGCCAAAAGCCAGCATACATCAAAAGATTAAGTGGACTGGAAGGCACTTTGTAACATCCTGAAGCTGTGAATGGTGCTACAAGTGTAGGTTCTTGTCTTCATCCACAATGTCTCAGGGCTTAGGGGAGAATAAACAGGAACATGTTGCAGGAAATTAAACATTGATTTGATTTTGCAGTGGAGCCCTGGCTTTAAAAATAAACATTTTGTGACAAATATTAATCCTGCTTGCCAGTTGTGAAATAGTGTTTTAAAAGAACCACTAATTCTAATAAAAATATAATTCAACAGATATGGTGTAAAGACCTTCCATAATTACATCTGTGCCGTAACATTTTGATACTCGTTGACTGAAAACCATGGAGCCTTTTTATTTCTCCCCTGTATATGTGTGTTTTGTAACAGAGACTGCAACAGGATGTGGTTTAGCACAGAGCACCGAGCCTGGCCTGCAGCAGGTTTCCTGTCAGGCAGCGACTGTTCAATGCCGGAGCCGTTATCTCCCTGCTGTCAGACCCGGCTAAGCGTAAAGTTTGTCCTGAGTGCCTCACTTCCTTGGTTTCTTACAGCATTTCCTGAGCACAAATCGATAAACCATTGACACGCTTTGGAAAAGGGGGGGGGGTGACTTTTAAGGAAAGCAGGAGAAGCTGATGTTTAAACTCCCGGTCTTGCAGGCCTGGAAGAGAAAAGTCCCGCAAATTTGAGGCGGTGCAGACCTGAAGAACTGGCGGACGAGAAGCGGGACAATTAAGGAATCATATCGTTTCTCGTCGCCCACAATGTGGACTCTGCAGAAATCATTTTCTGTCAGGACCGACTGATTAAGCGTGGTGCCAGGATGTGAGTCTGCACTTGGCCGGCAGTGATTTGATGGGATTGTGTTTTTTTTTTCAAAGGAGCAGAAACTCATGGTTGTTTTCGGATAGCTCCCGCGATAGAACACTTTGACCCAAGGATTATTGAAGTCAACTTGTTCACCGATGAAGAACAAGGCGGCAAAGCAGAAAGGAAAGCGGAAGGGTGCAAAGGACACAGCATTTGGCTGTGACCTGGGCGAATACTTACAGAACTCCAATCAGGATGGTAATGTAAACGCTTATTTGGACATTGTTTTTAAAAGCTGCTTTTCCGAGTGAATGGTTAGTCCCTGCGCGCCGCCACTGTTCCCGTTCCATTATAAACCGTGCCGCAGCTCACTCGGTGAAAGGAAATCTTATTTCAGTTAAATCGTAAATGACAGAACATGCAATGAAACATCTGTGTTTTACAGTTTGGTTATAACATCACGGGGGGGGGGTTCAAATGAATGACTGTGCATCTCTTATTTTTGCGGTTGATTTCAGCATTTTGCTCGCAGTTGGTTTCAACACTCAGGCGTTAAAGCGCTTCCCAACACCTGCAGATTGTCTCTTGTTTGAAATTCCGGGTAGATCTCCATTAAGACCATTGCTTACTGTTTATTTCCTTGACAGTCTCAGCAGTGGACAGCACTTTCCCGAATAAAATGGAAATCAAGGAGATGCGTTAACTATCTAACACACACTTCAAGCTTTCAATGGCTTGTAAGAGCATTTCTAGTTTTAAAAGGATGCTTTCTTTGACACTGGTAGTGGCATTTAGACCTAAAGTCAGAAGTAATTTGTCAGCCAGTTCCTTCCAGTGACAGGATATGACAGGGGTAATGGGAGAGGAAAGAGTATGAGGATGGAAGGGGCAACCCCCTGCCTCTAGAAAAGTTCCATTGCAGTTGCTGAAAGGTGGGAACTGATTAGAAACCACAGGTCGAGTTCTCTTGGCCAGTTCCCAAACAGCCGGCAAGCAGATCTTTCCACCTCTGTGACTGCACGATTCAAGGATGATAAGTTTGCGAACGAGTGTCATGGCTGAGAATGCAGTGGGGAAAAAATAACCCTGTGAAATCAAATGCCTTACACGACGTTGAGACTGTGAAGGATGTGATGCAGGGAAAGAAAGGCCACTGACATTCCTTTAATAATTTGATCCATAAACTCAAACTCGTCCCTATTGACTCCCATAGGAACAATGTCCGGACTCCCGCCACATACGTCCAACAATCACATTGCAGATCATTACAGTACTTGGTTAATTTTCATCGGGTACTACATTTCAAAGTACGAAGAAACGGGTCAGTTTATCCGTTGATTAAAGAATCAGTGGAGATCGCTTTCGTCAGCACTCGACCAGTCTGGGGCACTGCTTCCTGTTCATTTCGTTGGAAGAGATGCCTTCTCATAAGGCTCAATGTTCACTTGTCCCAGAGTTACGCATTAGGGTTTCTGCCCCGGCCCGAAGTAATGTGGCGTCGGCCTAGTAAAATTGTCTCGCGGCAACCAACAGATCAGAAAATGCTGGAAATGCTCAGAAGCTCATGATGCATCTGTGGGAAGAGACCAGCTGAGAATTCCCAACATTTTATGCTTCGGATTTTCATTTACAGTTCGGGTGGCCAAATCGTTGAAGGCCGGTATCTTGGCTTTGCTCATTTTTGATAGTCCCTTATCTCCCCAGCGCTGCTTTGGAAACATGTTGTTTAGATGGTGGACATGCCAGTCCAGTTCCTGATGCTAGTTGAAGAGGCCTGGTTGAAATGGGAGGACAAGTGGGGGCGAGCAGGTGCCAAACCTGCAGACGTGTTTATTCGGGCTCCACAGAAATCCTGTGTTCCACGATATCCTCATCAATACCGAGAAACTAATTGCTCTCCTCACCACTATGCTTTTGCTCAGCTGCAACGTTTTTCATTCTTAAAAGGTCCTGAGTACTGCCAAGCAATAGTGATAATATTTGTTGCTGTGCTTCCCAATGTGCTTTAAGATGACTGGGTTGCCTTTGCAGTATGAAACAGAGTAAGTGGTATGCAAAGAGTTAATAAGCACAGAGCATATTCCAACCCCAGGTTAAGAATGCCTGACTTACAGACACCTTAGGTGTACGTAGAAGCTCCCATAGTATTATTAATTTCTGAAGTATGAAGTGGACACATTTGTTTGCTCCTACAAACAGCAGAACTGTTTTCCGCTCTCTAAACTTTTATTACTTGTTGGTACTATCAGTCTAATGTGCCTCTGATGTCGTTCATTGCAGTACAGTGGAGGTGTAGTTACCGTAGCAGTGACTTTGTGTACGTTCTGACTTATGGACAAAATCAACTTGTGAACATCTGTAAAAACAGAACCCTGTGCTGACCTAGAAACAGCCTGAAGTAGATTAACAATACTTGCATTATCGGAATTTAAGCATGACCAATTAATATGTGTAGCAGCAGAACATGTTAACATATCTAGGTTGCGCATTCTGTCCAACAACAAAATCTTAGAAGTTTCAGTTTATTTTCAAGAATTAAAATGTGTTGCTAACAACGGGGCTGTGTCCTGTTTATCCCTCTTGCCGCCCTCCCTGCATCTTTCTTTTTATCTACTTGCCTGTTCAGATGAAGGGCTTCCAAATCGAAAGATTAAAATCTGTTTCTTCCACAAATTTTGCCAGAACTGATGAATGTTTCCAGCATTTTCTGTTTTTAATTACAGATTTCTAGCATCTGTGGTATTATTGGATTTTCATCAGATGAACACAGTTTGAAATTATTAACCTTCCTCATCTTTTGCCACCTCAAGCTGAGCAATACAAACAACTCAACAACAGAGTCCACCTGTTCCATGCCCTGTTTCTCACCTGGGTCTGCATCGATGCTGATGCAGGTCAATTTACCATCTAAACATGAGTTCCTTTTCACAGCACAAAATGCTTACCATTTAACTTATACATTATCTTTTACACATTAATGCCAATTTTTATTATTGTGCTTGTCATACTAACGTATGTCCCTGTGGATATTATATGTATTTCCGCATATAATGTGTAAAATATGTCCCACTTTACAGTGAGACTCATCCCACCTTTGCTTTCCCTGTCAATGTACTAAATTTAAAATGCATCTCGTACCAGTTCATGAGAATGATGAGGCAGTGCTGACCATCTCCGTGATGACCTGCTACATTGGTTCCATCTTTCAGACTGTTGATTTGAAGCACACTCATATCACTTTATTGTAGTGATGGTCAGTAAGTGATATCTAACATGGAATTTTTGTACTTGTCATCGATCAATCCTTAGTCTGCAGTGAGATCTAAGAACCACGGACACTTCACTAGTTGTTCTATTATTAGCTGCCTGGGAAATGTTAAAAACACATTACTGCTATTGCTTCATGATTTATTTTTACATGGTCAAAATCTGATTCGCTGGAAAAAGATTACTAGACCCCACCTAACCACTACCTCTTAATGCCTTTGTGAAAATTATACACACATAGCTATAATCTTTCTCAAAAGAATAGGACTGATGCCTCTAAAATTCAGTGATGGCTAAATTTAAGTTCTGTTTGGGTGATTGTTTTACCCTGCGGGTAAAGTTGGTTGCCATGATGTAGAGACAGGAATGTAATGAATTAACCTGCTGTGTTTGCGACTTTAGAGATAAGGTTTAAATACAGTATGAACCAATAGGATCAATTTATCCTCTTGGTGTCTTATGCAATGGATGTGGTTTATCTGAAACAGAAACAAAAAATGCTGGAAGCAATCAGCAGGTCAAACAGCATCCAGGAGAAGCATCTTCTGTTTTTGTTTCCATTGCCCAACCTTTTATGTTTTTGTTTTGGTTTTCCACTCTCTATGCTCTTTTGCTCCACTTGTTTTTTCTCAATCCTGGTTCTTGTTGAATAGCACAAAAATTCTCCTCGTTTGGGGTAGACAGGCACTTTAATGGCACTTGCTTGAGACGTAGAAACTTGTCAGTCTGTGGGGGTTTGAGATGTGCTTCTGAGGTTGGATGAATGGGTGCTTTATTCTTCATACTGATTACTCACAACGTGTAGAAATTGTAATGCAACCCTAGATCATATGTGAATCTTCAAGGTTCATTTATTAAAACGAATTCAAAATCATGCAAATCAAGAGCAATTTGCATCAATGCAATAGAGAATCACAGAGTCACACAGGGTAGGAACAGGCTCTTCAGTGACTGAATCATCAACCCCCATTTGGACCAATTCTAAGTTACATTTATTTTATTCTCTCCCTCCCCACCCCTCCATAATTTCCTTGAATTGTCCACAGATTATATCTCTTATCTACGCACTAGAGACAATTTATATTAGTCCTCTTACCAACCTACAGATAGTTGGGATGTTGGAGGAAACCAGGGCACTTAGACGAAACCCACACGATCACAGGAAGAATGTGCAGACTCTACACAGACAGCACCTAAGGTCAGGATTGAACCAAGATTGCTGAAGTTGTGTGACAATGATTCTACTAGTGCCGCCAATATTCCTATTGGAGATATACTTTTATCAGCTTCATTACAAGTTTCTCTACTGTTAAAGATTAAGATTTATCCTAATCTCTCAAAGAGAAGTTATAACTTTTATTTTCATTTTAGATGTATGAAATGAAATAAAAGATATAACTTCTCTTTAAGAAATTAGGAAAAATCTTTATTTAGTCTTCATCAGGCAACTTATGTGATGCTTCAAAGGAATTAGACATTCCAATGGCCTGGCACACATTGAAAGCTCCGTAGTTATAGAGTTGCTTTTTGAAGTTGCCTTTATTTTCCGCCACACTCTACTCATGCATCTCAATCAGTTAATGTGATATTTTCGATCCAGTTTTAACAGAAGTAATTTCTTTGTAGTTTTATATTCATCCAAGGGATGTGGGTTTTGCAGGCTGAGCCTGACTTTAATTGAGGAGTGACACTGAGCTGCCTTCTTGAAGTGTGAGTATATCCACAATGGTATTAAGGAGAGAGTTCTAGGATCTTGATGCAGTAATGGAGAAGGAACAATGATGTATTTCCTAATTAGGATGGTGCCTGGATTAGAGAACAACTTGTAGGTGTTGGTGTTCCTATGCTTTCACTGTCCTTGTCCTTCTAGAGTCATAGAGCAATGCAGCATGGATTCAGGTCCTTCAGGCTAATGAGTCTATACCCTCCCAGCCAGTCCCAATTCCCTGCATTTGGCCCATATTGCTCTAAGTGCCATCCCTCTATGTGCCTATCCAAATGCTTCTTAAATGATACTATTCTGGTTGCTTTAGCCATTCCCTCTGGCAGCTCATTCCATGTTCTTATAACCCTCTACATGAAAAAGTTGCCCTTCAGGCCCCCATTAAATGTTTTCCCTCTCACCCTAAATCTATACTCCCATAATTTTGGTCTCCCCTATCCTGGGGAAAAGACAGTCACCATCCACCTTATCTATGTCTCTCAAAATTTTAAATATTTTACAAGGTCACTCCTCATTCTTCTACATGCAGTGTAGATGCAGTGGATGTTGTATATTTGGATTTGCAGAAGGCCTTTGACAAGGTGCCACACATGAGGCTACTTAACAAGATAAGAGCCCATGGAATTATGGGAAAGTTACATACGTGGATAGAGCGTTGGCTGATTGGCAGGAAACAGAGAGTGGGAATAAAGGGATCCTATTCTGGGTGGCTGCCGGTTACCGGTGGTGTTCCACAGGGGTCCGTGTTGGGGCTGCTTCTTCTTACATTGTACATCAACGATATGGATTATGGAATAGATGGCTTTGTGGCTAAGTTTGCTGATGATACGAAGATAGGTGGAGGGGCCGGTAGTGCTGAGGAAACAGAGAGTCTGCAGATAGACTTGGATAGATTGGAAGAATGGACAAAGAAGTGGCAAATGAAATACAATGTTGGAAAGTGTATGGTTATGCACTTTGGCAGAAAAAATAAACGGGCAGACTATTATTTAAATGGGGAAAGAATTCAAAGTTCTGAGATGCAACGGGACTTGGGAGTCCTCATACAGGATTCCCTTAAAGTTAACCTCCAGGTTGAGTCAGTAGTGAAGAAGGCAAATGCAATGTAGGCATTCATTTCTAGAAGAGTATAGGAGCAGGGATGTGATGTTGAGGCTCTATAAGGCACTGGTGAGACCTCACTTGGAGTACTGTGGGCAGTTTTGTTCTCCTTATTTAAGAAAGGATGTGCTGACATTGGAGAGAGTACAGAGAAGATTTACTAGAATGATTCCGGGAATGAGAGAGTTAACATATGAGGAGCGTTTGTCCGCTCTTGGACTGTATTCCTTGGAGTTTAGAATAATGAGGGGAGACCTCATAGAAACATTTCAAATGTTGAAAGGCATGGACAGAGTGGATGTGGCAAAGTTGTTTCCCATGATGGGGGAGTCTAGTTTTTTTAGTCAGAGGGTGGTGAATCTATGGAATTTGTTGCCACGGGCAGCAGTGGAGGCCAAGTCATTGAGTGTATTTAAGGCAGAGATTGATAGGTATCTGAGTAGCCAGGGCATCGAAGGTTATGGTGAGAAGGCAGGGGAGTGGGACTAAATGGGAGAATGGATCAGCTCATGATAAAATGGCGGAGCAGACTCAATGGGCCAAATGGCCGACTTCTGCTCCTTTGTCTTATGTTCTTACATTCCGTGGAGTAAAAAATCAGAACGAGGTTTATTATCACCAGCGAATGTTGTGAAAGTTGTTAACTTCACAGCAACAGTACAATGAAATACCTGATAAATAAATATAGAGAAGATAACTGAATTACCTTAAATATATACGTATATGTCCATTAAATAATTAAGTCAATATAAGTCATGCAAAAAAACAGAAGAAAAAACAATAGTGAAGTAATGTTCATGGGTTCAATGTCCATTTAGGAATCTGATGGCAGAGAGGAAAAAGCTGTTCCTGATTCACTGAGTGTATGCCTTCAGGCTTCTGTGCCTCTTTCCCAATGGTAACAGTGTGAAGATGGTATGTCCTGGGTGGTGGGGGTCCTTAACATCGGTCGCAGCCTTCCTAGGGCACCACTCCTTGAAGATGTCTTGGATACTACGGACACTGGTACCCATGATGGATCTGACTCATTTTACAAATTTCTGCAACTTATTTTGATCATGTGCAGTAGCCCCTTCCCCATACCAGACAGTGATGCAGCCAATCAGAATGCTGTCCACAGTACAGATGTACAAGTTTTTGAGGGTTTTAGTTGACAAATGAAATTTCTTCAAACTCCAAGTATAGCCGCTGTCTTGCTGCCTTTATAGCAGCATCAGTATGTTGTGACCAGGTTAGGTCCTCAGAGATCTCGACATCCAAGAACTTAAAATTTCTCACTCTCTCCACTTCTGATTCATCTGTGAGGATTGGTTTGTGTTCCTTCATCTTATCCTTCCTGAAGTCCACAATCAATTCTTTGGTTTTGCTGACATTGAGTGCCAGGTTGTTGCTGCGACACCACTCCACTAACTGGTATATCTTGCTCCTGTACGCCCTCTCGTCACCATCTGAAATTCTGCCAAAAATGGTTGTATCATCAGCAAATTTAAAGAACTAGTCACTCCCTATAACTCAAGCCCTTTTGCCTTGACAATATTCTTGCTAATCATTTCTGAAGTCTTTTCAGTTTAATAATGTCTTTTCTATAACAGAGTGACCAAAACTTACAAAGTACTCAAATACAGCCTCAACAACAACTTATAGATCTGCACTATAATGTCCCAACTCCTGTACTCGGTGCCTTGACTGATGAAGGCCAGCATGTTAAACACCATCCTGACCACCTGTGACGCCACTTTAAATGAATAAAACATTTGTACTCCTAAGTCACTCTGTTCCACTACACTCCCTAGTGCCCTACCATTCATAGTACAAGTTCAGTGTCTGAGTTTCCAAAATGCATCAAGTCATGGTTATGTGTATTGAAATCCATTTACTGTTCCTTGGCACACTTCACTAACTGATCAGGTTCCCCTTGTTATCTACGATAACCGTCTTCAGTATCAACACCTCCTAATTTTGTAAACACAAAATAATCTGCAGCTGCTGGGATCAAAGCAACACTCACAACACGCTGGAGGAACTCAGCAAGTCGGGCAGGATCCGTGGAAACGATGAGTCGACGTTTCGGGCCGGAACCCTTCGTCAGGACTGTAGAGGGAAGGGGCAGAGGCCCTATAAAGAAGGTGGGGGGAGGGTGGGAAGGAGAAGGCTGGTAGGTTCCAGGTGAAAAACCAGTAAGGGGAAAGATAAAGGGGTGGGGGAGGGGAAGCAGGGAGGTGATAGGCAGGAAAGGTGAAAAAGGAATAGGGGAAAACACAATGGGTAGTAGAGTAGTATGGGTAGTATGAATAGTAGATGCCTATCACCTCCTTCATGGTTCCGTCTCCTTCTACTACCCATTGTGGATCGGCCACCCGGGGAGGGGGGGTGTTCAAGTAGGGTTAGACTCACCTCAACATGTCTTTTACAATTAGGGTTGCCAACTTTCTCACTCCCAAATAAGGGACAAATGTAGCAGTCAAATCCCGGGACACTTTACCCCAGGAAAGACTACCATGACCATGAAGCCTTGCGCGGGCACCTGTGTGCGCATGTGTGACATGCGCATGTGATGTGTGCGTGTGTGTACGTGCCGATTTTTTCCCCCACAAATCGGTTTTGCCTTCATCTTCCCGACTATACAGTACATACAGTATTTCTACTTTATATAGGCTGTATATTTATCATATCATTCCTGCTTTTACTTTATGTTAGTATTATTTATTTTCGGTGTTATGTGTTATTTGGTATGATTTGTTAGGTTATTTTTTGGGTCTGGGAACGCTCAAACATTTTTCCCATATAAATTAATGGTAATTGCTTCTTCACTTCACGCCATTTCGGCACGAAAGGTTTCATAGGAACACTCTACCTTAGCGGGGGAAATATGGGACAAGGGCGGTCCCGTATGGGACAAGCCAATTGAGCCCAATATACAGGATGTCCCGGCAAATACGGGACAGTTGGCAACCCTATGTTCAAGTTCAACAGTGCGTGACAGGGAATGAGGAAAGGTGCAGCTGATTCACATCGTTTCCTCGCCGCCCGGTAGCACATGCTTTGCGGCCCAGTACCAGTCCGCGGCCTGGTGGTTGGGGACCGCTGCACTACATCATGCTTAGAGCAATCAGTTTATAAATAATGTTAATTGTGTTCAAAAAGCCATGATTTTTGTCACTGATAGTTGGTGAGAAATAAGCAGTAAGAACTGTTTTCCTCACTGTGGTTTCAAGCATTCAGACTTAGGAATGCCAGAAGCGGCCGGGAGTGAAAATGAAAGTATTTCACTACTTCAATAAGTTTGGAACTATGTAGAATTTGAAGGTATCGACAATCATGTTGAAAGTTGCCTTTGGTCCCACCAGACACTCAGCTCTCACCGGTGACTCCGAGTAGCTGCTTGCGTGTGACAGCGGCCACACTGTTTCGACAGGCAGGCTAAACCAGGTGAGGGTGGTTCACGGGTCTCATACCCCTGTGAAGTATGGACATGCCTTTCCGAGCATGCAAATTCAGCTTCAGCAGGCTGTGGAGTGAGGTAGTGTTCATGGGTTCATTGGCCAATCAGAATTCTGATGTCAGAAGGAAAGAAGCTGTTGCTAAAACATTGAGTGTGGGAGTTCAGACTTCTCTATCTCTACCTCATCCCTGAAGATAGTAATGGAAAGAGTGCATGTCCTAGGTGACAAGGATCTTTAATGACGGATACCAGCTCTTGAAAGCTCAATATAGACCCGTGACCCCTGTGAATCTTTCATCCAAAGCCCCCACCCCCTTCCCCTCCATGATTCCTAATTTCTACAGGCCAAAGCTCTACACTGATTGTCAAGCAGTGAGAGCAGTCTAGTCCAAAACCCAGGAGTAAATGGAGAGACCGTTACTGTCAGGTCTTAAGACAGCCCTGCATCCTTTCAGTGAGAACCACCTAAAGTAGCAGTATTAAGTACAACACATCATCAGGATGAGGGTGTTAATCATATAGGCCAGAAAGAGCCATGCGCTATCTAAGAAGTGGACATCAAGCGTAAATGATCAGTCACTAACATTGGCAATTTTTATCTCTGATACTGGGTTGTTGATCACCTTCAAGTACAACATAGCCCAGTTGCTATTAATGTGAAAGAAAATCCGAAAATGCTGGAAATATTGAAGGGAATGGAATTAACTTCTTTTGTTAATTAATTATCCTACCGAGCTTGTGATTTTTATAACTACTCTCCCATTTCTTTGTTATCTCTTGTAAAATGAATATATTTAAAACTAATCAATTCTGAACTACTCCCATTACTAATCAATAAGTTTTCTCACAACTGTTAAGATGTAAAAAGCTGTCACAAAACTCTGGCTAAGCAATGTCCATAAATGACCCATTAAACTGATGATGAGTGATGGCTCATTATCTTCTGTGCGTTGACTCCCAACCATAATATCCCATTGCACTTGAGTACCAGAGTTCTGTGCAGTAGATACACAAGATGTAGCCTTGAATACTTTGAACATTTTGCTAATGAAACTAGGTAAGCATCAGATCAATGGTAGCAGAGAGATCAAAACAGAGAGAGAGCCCAAGGAGGGATACAGAGCGTTGATTTTCAGCAGGCGAGCGATCGGGATCTCATGTATGGTGTCAGGACATTTATCTTTCTGGTGGAAGAGAGTCAAGATCTGACTGGTTGGGGGGGAGGTCTATTGAGGCTCAAAGGAGGCCCCCAATGAGAGGGCCAAGACCTGCAATGAGGCAACTGGAGAGGGGTGAAAGTAAAAGGTTAAAAAAATCAAGTGTGAAATTCCATAGTGATAAGTGATGTTCTAGTTAAGCCAATTTATGCTGTGACTATGAGTGACCCATGCCTTTTGTAGGCTATGCAGGTGCATAAGAATTTTATGAGTATCCTAATGTACTTTGAACATTTCTGTACATAATTCACATATCTAAGAGTTTCCAAACATAAACACATCATGTTCTTGAGGACCCAGATGCAAACTTGTACATATGCATATGACAATAAGTTTGACTTTAACTTTCACCATGCCAATATTGGAGTTTCTATTGCTTACCACATGTAAATGTTGCACAGTCCAACAGATTCCATGAATTAATGCAAGACTAACATTAGAAAGCTGAGTATGTGGGACTCATAGACACAAGACATTCTGCAGATGCTGGAAAACCAGAGCAACACACACAGAATGCTGGAGGAACTCAGCAATTCAGGCAGCACCTAGGGAAATTAATAAACAGTCAACGTTTTGGGCCAAGACCCTTCAGCAGGACTGTGTGGGATTCGAGCTACTGTTTGATGTAGACCTCCTGTCTAGTCATGCCCAGCTCTAAGCTGAGCAGCAGGTGAGCTCAGCGTTATCGAAGAAATTAGCAATCAGTCTCAAGAAGATTGTGACATCAGATCAGAGGGGTAAAGGTGAAACAAAAGTACGTATATTTCTATAAGCTTGATATAGGATTCAAGAGCTAGTTACTATCCCCAGGCTCTGCCTCAGCACACTTGTTCATATCCATCCTGAGCCTTATCATTTTCCCCTCTTCTACACCCGCTTTCCCCACCTCTACACCATCCCTACCCTGGAACAGACTCATGCAAGCAGCCAGGTGAGACAACAGGCTTAGAACCTCTATTGCACCTCTGCAGATACCAGGCACTAAATCCCATTACTGAAAACACTCCAGAATTACAATTTACAACAAGGGGATTGAAAGTTCAGAATGGTGTGCAGTGGATTGTTCTAACCTTGTGTCATGGTCCGGATTGGGGTCCCCTTAAATTTACCTTGTTTACATTACGATCCGGACCGTTGATTCCCTGTTTTCCCGTGTCCCTCGACTTTGGTGATTAGGGGCAATTAACGCTCGGCTGAACCGATAGTTCATAGTCTCCGGCTTTCAGCCATTCGGTGCGGGAGCATTTCCAAAGTCATCAAAGGTACCGCGTGCCAATGTCATCTGGCCAGAGGAAGCCTAGTCTCCGACCGAAGCGAGTGCCGGTAATTCGCCTTTCCTCACCGGAGCAACCTTGTCAAGTTACCTCGCCAAAGCGAGCTTGCAAAGTTTCCTCACTGAGGTGGGTCCATCAGTTAACCCACCGGAGGGAATCAAGAACCGCTGTCTAATGTTCCCGGGCCGAGTCGAGAGCTCGCCACTACCCGGAGGCTCCAAGCACCAGGTCCTGGCTCCGGCGGCATCCAAGTACCACGTCCACGTCCAGGCTCCGGCGGCGTTCAAGTACCACGTCCACGTCCTGGCCCTGGCAGCTTCCAGTTCTGAGTCTAGTCCTGGCCTTGACGGTCTGTGATTCCTGTCCTACGCCCCTGTCTGAATCCCTTCTCTGCCCCTCTCGCCTCTAGTCCTCGTCTGTAGCCCCCGCCTGCACTTCGGTCTAGTTCCATCACCGGAGCTAGATAGGTACTGTCTGGTGTTCATTCGTGTTGGTCTTGTCTTGTCTTGTCCTCGCCTCCGTGGGGTAAATCTGGCCGTCTTGCCGTTGCCCCGCGGGGAGTCATGTATCGTCCTGTCCTCGCCTCCGTGGGGTAAGTCAGGCCGTCTTGCCGTTGCCCTGTGGGGAGTCGTGTCTTGTCTTGTCTTGTCTTGTCCTTGCCTCTGTGGGGTAAGTCAGGCCGTCTTGCCGTTGCCCCGCGTAGGGTCATGAGTCCCGGCCCTATGTCCTGTACTCAATGAGGGGTCCCGACTCCGTGTTCTGTGTATGTGTCCATGGTTCCATGTACCTGCTCTCCCGAGACCGAGGCTCTGTTTTTCCATGTTCCTCCTTTCCCTAGCCCATATCATGTCCATGCCTGGTTCTGGGGTCTGAGCCCGAGGCAAGACCCAGGTACTGGGTCCTTGCCCAGTCTCAGGCTCGAAGTCCATACCCTAGCCTCTTCATGTCTCCTCTAGTTCAGGGAGCTGATTCCGAGTCCAAGCCCAGACCCTTGGTCCCAGCCTAGTCATAGTCCTGAGTCCCTGTCCAGTTCGCTACTCCTGCTCCTGCCTTGCTCTCCTGGTATCAAACAATAAACTCAATTTAATTAACCTCACAAGATGTGTCTTGCATTTGGGTCCACCTTTGCTCCCAAAGCCCCCGCCACTGTGACACCTTGTGACTTGTCCGGATGAATTCTGCATTCTGACAAGGGTCATGAATAAACTGGAAATGATAAACATGCCTTGGAGGTATCTTTATCTTGAAAGACTCCTGGCTTCATTGACAGTGTGTGTAAGTAAGTCACATTCTCTTCCACCATTGGAGTCCAGACCCTGAAATGCAGTTCTGTGATTCTGCCACCAGTTTGTTTGACCACTGTAACAGTAAAAATACTAGGCACTGCTACAGGGACCCCGTTCTCCCCCTGTCCAAGTTCTAGGACTGCCAAATACAGTCACATCTCAAGAGGAGAACTGCACTGCAGCAATTAATGTGCAGATGGGAATGTGGAGGTAAGGAGGAGTTTGTAGAGAGCAGCTGGTCCAGGTTAAATGGCAGAGACATGGGAGTCAATGAAAATCTTGATATTTAGCCAATCTTGATACTTTGGGGAATTAGGGATTACCCGGCCTGGGAAAGGAACAAGATTGACTTAACTTTCTCATCCAAGTTCACGTAGTTTTAATATATTTTCTTTAGCTGTATTCTCAAAGGCTGAGAATTCTGCATCCAGCTGATTCGGAGCTGGTTTCCCGAAGGTCTGAGCCCGAGGGGCTTTGCACATGTGACTGGTAATCCTGAAATAGCCCAAATAACTTCTCTAGTCATATCTGGAAAAAAATGGTTTCAGATATAGATCTAAAAGCTCATAACAATGAACATCCTATCCACAAACCCCTCCCATCCCGTCACAACAACCCCTTTAAATCAAGGACAAACTGCTGTGTTGTGTTTGAGTTATCATATTTTGTCAGGAAACACCATTGATACACACCTACAGAAATCAGCAGGTGGCCTTTGTATTTAAGAGATGGCTCTAAGAAATTAATTTGCCTTTTAAATGTAGTGGATCTGTCACTTATTGTTCTAATAAAATCTGATATATATGATGCAGACCTATACATGAATTGAATTGGAATTGGTTTATTGTTGTCACATGTACTGAGGTACAGTGAAAAGTTTGCCATACATACTGTTGGTAGAGATCAGTTATTACACAGTGCATTAGGAAGTACAAGGCAAAGTACAGCTATTGAGAATGTGCAGTGCAGGTAGACAATAAGGTGCAAGATCATAGTGAGGTAGATCGGTAGATGCTTTATTGATCCCAAAGGAAATTACAGTGTCACAGTAGCATTACAAATGCACAGATATAAATATTAGAAGAGAAATAAGAAAGAATAAAAAGTAAGTTACCACAAACAGTCTAGCAGGACGGGGGTCAAAACTTCCCTAATGGCCGAGGGTAAGAATGACCTCATATCACGCTCTTTGGAGTAAGCGCAGTTGTCTTAGTCTGTTACTTAAAGTGCTCTTCTGTTCAGCCAAAGTGGCATGCAGAGGGTGAGAAACATTGACCAGAATTACCAGGATTTCCCGGAGGGTCATTTGTTCTACCGCAGTCTCCAGTGTGTCCAGTTTGACTCCTATAACAGAACCAGCCTTTTGAAACAATTTATTGAGCCCGTTGGCATCACCCATGTTGATGCCATTGCCCCAGCACACGACCACATAGAAGATTGTACTGGTGACAACAGACTGGTAGTACATGTTAAGGAAAGGCCTGTATACTCCAAAGGACCTCAGTTTCCTCAGGAAGTAGAGGTGACTCTGACCCTTCTTGTACACAGCCTCAGTGCAGATCATGAGGTCAAGATTAAAGATTACCTTTATTTGTCACATTTACATCAAAATATACAATGAAAGTGCATCATTTATATCAAATCAAATCAACGAGGACTGTGCTGGGCAGCCTGCAAGTGTCGCCATGCTTCTGGCACCAACAGAGCATGCTCAGAACTCTCCTCCACCAGTTTTGGATTAATCAGAAATTACATTCCATTCAAAATTTCACTCCATTCTATAATCTGATGTAATGCACAGATTTTCTGGAAGTTATTTGAAATTGGTGCAGGTCAGCGGTTTCAGGAATCTCAATTGCCATTTTCATTCAGTAGCTCTTCACTGCCTTTTCCACCCTGCACAAGATACACAAACATCCCTTTTGCCAGATCTCTACGATAGTGTCAGTAGGTTCTTGAATGTTACAGTTTAGTAAGGCAAGAAACAAGTGGAATTTCTAACAAAGTTCCATTTTTGAAAGGAGTCAGCACTCAACTAACAGCAGCCGGTGCAATCAATAATAGGGTATAACCACAGGGTATCACAGTTATAAAAGGGATATATTTGTATGTACTGAACGTTTACTTTAAAAAGTAACTACAACATGCAAACCTCTAATTATTTACATAGTGCATATTGAGTTGTATCAGCAAACTACTTATCTGTGTAAATGTATACTGTACAATCAACAAATGTTGTAAATAAGCACGGCTCAGACCCTAATCTAGCTAAACATACATTTACACATTTCTGTAGTCCCTTCACCCACGATTCCTCCTGCATAAGCTAAAATTAACATCTGTACAGTATCCATTCCAAGAATAGATAATTTCCACAAAATATTTCTTCTTGTATCCTTTATCCTATACTACATCCTTAAAGTATAACCATAAATACTTCGTACAATACATTTGCTGAACATCAGCTTAAATAATCAAATAATACTTATTAATTCACGCAGCTAAAATTGCACATCATTTTCAGTATATTACGTTTGTACTAAGCCCGTAAACCCAACCATATTATGTTCTGCTTCGATCCCTTCTCGAGTGCCTCTGCTCTGCCTTGCATCTGTAGTGTAGACGCTGAACTTTTTTTTCTTTCCTGCTTTTCCTGCTGAAGTTAGAATATTATTCTCCGTAACCAGGTCCAACATATTATTCTCGTAACTTCCGCCACCTCCAACGGGGTCCCACCACTAAGCACATCTTTCCCTCCCCCACTCTCTCTGCTTTCCGCAGGGATCGCTCCCTACGCGACTCCCTTGTTCATTTGTCCCCCCCATCCCTCCCCACTGATCTCCCTCCTGGCACTTATCCTTGTAAGCGGAACAAGTGCTACACATGCCCTTACACTTCCTCCCTTACCACCATACAAGGCCCCAGACAGTCCTTCCAGGTGAGGCGACACTTCACCTGTGAGTCGGCTGGGGTGATATACTGCGTCCGGTGCTCCCAATGTGGCCTTCTATATATTGGCGAGACCCGACGCAGACTGGGAGACCGCTTTGCTGAACACCTACGCTCTGTCCGCCAGAGAAAGCAGGATCTCCCAGTGGCCACACATTTTAATTCCATATCCCATTCCCATTCTGACATGTCTATCCACGGCCTCCTCTACTGTAAAGATGAAGCCACACTCAGGTTGGAGGAACAACACCTTATATTCCGTCTGGGTAGCCTCCAACCTGATGGCATGAACATTGACTTCTCTAACTTCCGCTAATGCCCCACCTCCCCCTCGTACCCCATCCGTTATTTATTTTTATACACACATTCTTTCTCTCACTCTCCTTTTTCTCCCTCTGTCCCTCTGACTATACCCCTTGCCCATCCTCTGGGTCCCCCCCCACTTGTCTTTCTCCCCGGACCTCCTGTCCCATGATCCTCTCGTATCCCTTTTGCCAATCACCTGCCCAGCTCTTGGCTCCATCCCTCTCCCTCTTGTCTTCTCCTATCATTTTGGATCTCCCCCTCCCCCTCACACTTTCAAATCTCTTACTAACTCTTCCTTCAGTTAGTCCTGATGAAGGGTCTCGGCCTGAAATGTCGACTGTACCTCTTCCTAGAGATGCTGCCTGGCCTGCTGCGTTCACCAGCAACTTTAATGTGTGTTGCTTGAATTTCCAGCATCTGCAGAATTCCTGTTGTTTGCGTTTAGAAATTCATTGCCTCTGACCTCCAGTTCTTGCACTTCAACCATAACCACTTCTGGCCTCACTCGGGACACTTGACCATTCTGTATAGAGCTGACATCCATTAAGTCTAAGCCTGGGGTAACGCATCTCATGGGATCTTCAAATCACTTCAGTCACCTCTACAATGCAATGCAGTCTTCCCACAAATTAGCCAGTCTGTGAATCTGCAAACAACAGAAGCCTAGTTGGCATCAAGCTCTTTACCGGTATGTGTGGTTTCAACAGCTACAACATTATTTGCTATACTTGAGCTGACCTCACTGCCATGGGCTGCGCAAGTCTATCGCCATACACAACATTTATGTTCCTTGCAAATGGCACAGACATTGCTCTGACAATGTGATAAATCAAAATACATTCTCAATAAATAAGGGTAGATTTGAGCACTTTGGTGTTAGTCTCTTCTTCAGACATATGGCAAACACCATTCAACGCATCTGTTGTCACCACTTCATTAAATAATCCCAATGTCCAAATTATTTCGCAGTGAGATTGGTCCACATCTTTACTCCAAGGTTTTCAGAGCAATGATGTTCATCACTTTTTTTCTTTAAGGACTTGCACCTCCGTGCAATATACCTTAATCTGTAATGGTTATTACATCATCTTTAATAGGCTTTCCGAGGTTGCATGGCTCCCACAACATCACTATTAAGGTTTCTCTTTTTATAGCCACTAGATTATGGTTAATGGCAGGATTTTTAACAGTGTGGAGTCCACATCCATAGATCCCTCAAAGTTGCTGTGCAAAGTTGATATGCTAATTAAGGAAGTATATGGTGTGTTGGCCTTCTTTAGTCAGAGGACTGAGTTCAAGAGCCAAGAGGTAATGTTGCCACTGTATAAAATCTGGTTACAGCAGAGTTAAAATATTGTGTTCAATTCTGGTCACCTCATTATGGGAAGTGGGATAGCTCTCTGCCTTCATGTGCTCCAGGCAAAATGCTTCAGATTATTTTGCACCGTCCCAAACCGGTCAAGGAGTGCTTGTAACATTTAAGTTTGATCTAATGAATGACACTCCAGAGACTTGACATTGAAGATGAAGAAAAATCACATGTGGCCAATTTTAACCTCATCAACAATTTTATGACCTCGATTACAAGATTAACAAGAAATT
This sequence comes from Mobula hypostoma, assembly GCF_963921235.1. Classification (NCBI taxonomy): domain Eukaryota; kingdom Metazoa; phylum Chordata; class Chondrichthyes; order Myliobatiformes; family Myliobatidae; genus Mobula; species Mobula hypostoma. Next base: position 71,121,238 of record NC_086102.1, on the reverse strand, counting down.
TTAATATCCGAGTACAAATAAAGCTAAACATATTTTTAAAAGTGATCTAATAAATCCTAATGAAACTTTGTAAGAAACGTAACTATAATACAGTTAAACTCTTCTATAATTTTAAACAATGATTTATAACAATGAATATTTCAAGAACGTTAATCAGCATTTGAGTAAACTGCTCAACGTGACGTCTCCGTGAAGAGAGTTAGGAGAATCAGATTTCTAGGAGTGCACATAATGGACAATCTCACCTGGTCCCTCAGCATCACCTCTTTGGTCAAGAAAGCACAGCAGCATCTCCAGTTCCTGAGGAGATTGAGGAGAGTCAGGCTTCCCCTCCCATTCTAACCAATTTTTACAGGAGGCACCATCGAGAGTGCCCTGACCAACTGCATCGCCATCTGGTATAGGAATGGCAAAGCACCTGACCTCAAGGATTATGAGGCTTGCTGAGAGGATCATTGGGATCTCTCTTCCACCCATCAGAGATATTTATCAGCAGCTCTCCATACGCAGAGCCCCTAGCATTGTCAATGATTCCCCCCCCCCAACCCTTCCAACAATCTCTTTTATCCCTTACCATCAGGCAGGAAGCACTGTAGCATTAGGACAAGAACTGTTAGGATGGGAAACAGCTTCTTCCCCCAGGCTGTGAGACTGCTGAACTCGCTGGCATCACTCAAATCTCATCACTTATGTAGCACCAGTAGCATTATACTTTAATATTACTTTATGTGTTATGTGTGTGAGTTATACATACTGTGTTATGCACCTTGGTCTGGAGGAACATTGTTTCATTTGGCCGTATACTTGAATGACAATAAACTGAACTGGAACTTGAATTTTAGCAAATGTGGTTAAAACCTTTTGCAGAGTTTTGATGAATTGAAGTTACACTAGGGCCCTAATTTTAAGGCAGAAATTCAAGGATGGTGTAACGAGGAGGTATGTTTTCTCTGACCCCTGTTCTATCCTAACTAGCAGGTACATACAGGAATTCAGAGGCAGCAGTCATTTCAGAGGACAGTAGAAGCACATCCAGCAATCCAATAGGCAGTGACAGGGTTCTGGATGTGATCAGGAGAGGGAGCTCCGGATTATGGCATTGGGGAGCTGGATTCCTCCTGAGTTTCAAGGAGAGTTCTTACTCCATGATTCATGAAAAAGAACCTAAAGAATAAATAAAAATGGGAGAATTGCTGTGTCGCTGTTCCGGGGATCTGAGTTCATCCTGATCTCTAATATTGACTGTGTGGAGTTTGCACGTTCTCCCTATAGCTACTCGAGTTTTCTCCAATTGCTCCAAGTTACTCCCACATCCAAAGATTGGTAGCCAGTTGCTGTAAACTACGAGTGTAGGTCAGTGGGGAGTCAGTGGGAATGTGGGGGAAAGAAGTTGCAGGAAATGTTAGTGTGGGAAATAAGAGCTGGTATATACTTAATGAACTTCCCTTAAGTCTCTGTTGTGAGGAAATATGGCAACAAAATACTTCCTGAACTGGGCAGGCATTGGAATTTTTTTCAGCTTACTGCATGAACAAAATTAGGACGGAATAACTCAGAATAATTTTTTTGACGGTTATTCTGATGGCATGGAATCTCCAGAATTTAGGGCCTCAGCAGCTGAAGACACAGCCATTGCAGGTGCTGCACTTAAGTTATGGTTTGAAAAAGAGACCAGAATGGAGCGCAGGGTATCCTGAAAGGCTGGTGGTTAGGAAGAGATTACCAAGGTGAACAGGTGGAAGGACAAGGAATTGGAAACTGATAGGTACTTGGGGTATGACCAAAGGAAGAAAAAATGGTCGAAGTCGCTTAGCACTTTCGTGCAAGGATGTTTATTAGGTGAGTCAAAATTCAAAGTTACAAAAATAGCGAAAAGAGAACTGCTGATATTTACAAAGAGATATCTATTGAGGGAAAAAAAACAATAATAGCTGCATAGTATTTTTGTCCAGTGTGAACTCCTGGCAGGCCCAATCTCTCTCACCTACTGAGACCCCTGTTTATTAGGCACTGAGACATGCCATCCTTCATTACCCACAGAGTTAACTTAAGACCACACATGTATTAGAATATGATGCACCCCACAATGTAGCTACAATCATACTACAAAATAAACAGAAGTATCCACCTTAAATACAGTATACAAACAATATATAGACACATTATTTGCACATCCACATTACTAAAGAAATGGAATATTCTGCCATGTATAGTAGGAAAAGCACACCTCCTTAGGCCCCATTATGAGAATATCCTGGGGGTAGGACACTGAGGTGCATATACTCAATGCAATGGCAGCAGAAAAACAAGGCACTGTGTGTGAGAGAGAGGGAGACAGAGAGAAGTGTGTTTACTGAGCGCTCTCCATCACAAAAACAAAGATTAGAATTTTTCCAATGAGATGCTTCCCAACTGGGAGACAACACTGCAAGCACAGGGCTAATGAGTGTCTGCATTTGGCACAGCCAGTTCAGTTCTGGGTGACCTTAAGCACTTATCAGAGGGCACAGCTTTTGACGATTCTAACAGATAGGTTTTACTGATGAATACCAATATAAGTGTGCAGATTGCGTTAGGATATGTGGAAAAGTGATTGTAATCAAATTAAGCAGTTGGCTAGATTCCGGAAAGACTAGAGCATCAAAGAAACTTACTGAGCTGTTGCCTAGTTTGAAAAACCTACTTTGAGGTCATGGGGAGAGATTGGATAGGGAGAGCTTGTTTTCCCTGGAGCAAGGAAGGCTGAGGGGTGGCCGCAAACAGCCAGACGGGGTAGAATCAAATATACATTGCTGTGTTTAAGAGCATTTCAACTGGCAAATTAAAGGAAGCGGTGGAATCAGATATAGTCATTACACTTAAGGAATAGGCAAGGTTGAATGACTCTAAATCTTTTAATGTTGTAGATAAGTAGTCAATAGAATAAATTATCAATTAGCTGGCAAGTGTCATTTGTTGTTACTTCCTTTTAGGTGTTGTATCGTGAGTCCTGACTGTGTTGGCTGCAAAACCTGATAGAAATGGGGATCACTTCACCACTTCAGGGAATAGTTTTTGAACTACAGTTGGAGTACAAGCCAGTGAGCTGGGAGTTCTATGTATATACTGTAATTCTACCCAGAAGTCAGAAAGAATGTGTTTTTGGGTTCTCTAACCAAGCTCCTAGAATAACAAACAAGTAGCTTACAAAAGAACAGAGGCATTCCACTGTGTGATGTTTTTGAACGAGCAAGGTCCTAATTTGACAAGGTACGTTTAATCATCATCACTCTGTAACCTCCGTGATTTTACTTAATCACATCATTCAGAACCTCAAAGCTCAAGCAATCTAAAAATCAGCAGCAGAAACCCTGTCATCAGATGAGAGCGTTTTACCTGCTCCTTAATGTTGAGCATTTCTATCCATACAGGTATGTTACAGGAGGACCATTGGTACTGTCATTCTGTAAATTGGTTCCATTCAATTTTCCAGATATTGTTTACCTGTGAGTTGTTATTGATCTGAATCAGATCTAAAAGAGAGAAAAAAAATTATTTGAAGTGGATGACCCTCATTCTAGCTCAATGATGCATCAGTAGAACATCAAAAAGTAGAAACATAACACAAGTTGTCATTCAGACCTTTAAACTGCTCTGCTATCTGACACATTCATGACTGATCCTTTATTTCAATCCCATATCCCTGCTCTCTCCACACACACCTTGATGCTTGGTGTGTCTAGAAATCTATCTATATGGTTCCTAAGTGTATCCAGTGACCTGCTCTTTGTGGTAAAGTATTCTGAGTATGCAGCATTGTCTAAGCAAAAGGTTTTCTCCTCTCTCAGTCTTTCCCTAGATCCTGAAACTCTGACCTTTATTTCCAGCCAGTGGAGGCATCCTTCCTTTAAATGAGATTCCATCTTATTCTTCTAAAACTCTAGTGAATCGACCCAACCCCATCTCTCCTCATAGACAATAGACAATAGGTGCAGGAGTAGGCCATTCGGCCCTACGAGCCAGCACCACTATTCACTGTGATCATGGCTGATCATCCACAATCAGTATCCAGTTCCTGCCTTATCCCCATAACCTTTGATTCTGCTATCTTTAAGAGCTCTATCCATCTCTTTCTTGAAAGCATCCAGAGACTTGGCCTCCATAGCCTTCTGGGGCAGAGCATTCCATATATCCACCACTCTCTGGGTGAAAAAGTTTTTCCTGAACTCCGTTCTAAATGGCCTACCCCTTATTCTTAAACTGTGGCCTCTGGTTCTGGACTCACCCATCAGCGGGAACATGCTTCCTGCCTCCAGCGTGTCCAATCCCTTAATAATCTTATATGTTTCAATAAGATCCCCTCTCAGCCTTCTAAATTCCACAGTATACAAGCCCAGTCACTCTAATCTTTCAACATATGACAGTACCGCCATCCCGGGAATTAACCTTGTGAACCTACGCTGCACTCCCTCAATAGCAAGAATGTCCTTCCTCAAATTTGGAGACTAAAACTGCACACAGTAGTCCAGGTGTGGTCTCACCAGGGCCCTGTACAACAGCAGAAGGACCTCTTTGCTCTTATACTCAATTCCCCTTGTTATGAAGGCCAGCATGCCATTAGCTTTCTTCACTGCCTGCTGTACTTGCATGCTTGCTTTCAGTGACTGATGTAAAAGAACACCTAGATCTCATTGTACATCCCTTTTTCCTAACTTGACTCCATTTAGATAATAATCTGCCTTCCTGTTCTTACCACCAAAGTGGATAACTTCACATTTATCCACATTAAACTGCATCTGGCATGCATCTGCCCACTCACCCAGCCTGTCCACGTCACCCTGCATTCTCATAACATCCTCCTCACATTTCACACGGCCACCCAGCTTTGTGTCATTGGCAGATTTGCTAATGTTACTTCTAATTCCCTCATCTAAATCATTAATATATATTGTAAACAGCTGTGGTCTCAGCACTGAACCCTGCGGTCACTGGTCATCGCCTGCCATTCTGAAAGGGAGCCGTTAATCGCTACTCTTTGTTTTCTGTCAGCCAGCCAATTTTCAATCCATGTCAGTACTCTGCCCGCAATACCATGTGCCCTAATTTTGCCCACTAATCTCCTATGTGGGACTTTCTCAAAGGCTTTCTGAAAGTCCAGGTACACTATATCCACTGGCTCTCCCTTGTCCATTTTCATAGTTACCTCTTCAAAAAATTCCAGAAGAGTAGTCAAGCACAATTTCCCCTTCGTAAATCCATGCTGACTCGGACCGATCCTGTTACTGCTATCCAGATGTGTCGTAATTTCATCTTTTATAATTGACTCCAGCATCTTTCCCACCACCAACATCAGGCTAACCGGTCTATAATTCCCTCATTTCTCTCTTCCTCCCTTCTTGAAGAGACGGACAACATTAGCCACCCTCCAATCCACAGGAACTGATCCTGAATCTATAGAACATTGGAAAATGATTACCAATGCGTCCACGATTTCTAAAGCACCTCCTTAAGTACCCTGTGATGCAGACCATCAGGTCCCGGGGACTTATCAGCCTTCAGACCCAAAAGTCTATCCAACACCATTTCCTGCCTAATATAAATTTCCTTCAGTTCATCCATTACCCTAGGTCCTTTGGCCACTATTATATCTGGGAGATTGTTTGTGTCTTTCCTAGTGAAGACAGATCCAAAGTACCTGTTCAACTTGTCTGCCATTTCCTTGTTCCCCATAATAAATTCACCTGGTTATGTCTTCAAGGGCCCAATTTTGGTCTTAAATATTTTTTTTCTTTTTCACATACCTAAAGAAGCTTTTACTATCCTCCTTTATATTCTTGGATAGTTTACCTTCATACCTCATTTTTTCTCCGGTATTGCCTTTTTAGTTACCTTCTGTTGCTCTTTAAAAGTTTCCCAATCCTCCGGCTTCCCACTCATCTTTGCTATGTTATACTTCTTCTCTTTTATTTTTATACTGTCCATTCTTTCCCTTGTCAGCCACGGACTGCGCCTTCCGCATTATTTCCAGAAACACTTACCATTGCTGTTCCACTGTCATCCCTGCTAGGGTATTGTTCCATTGAACTTTGGCCAGCTCCTCCCTCATAGCACCGTAGTTCCCTTTGTTCAACTGTAATACTGACACTTCCGAGTTTCCCTTCTTCCTCTCAAATTGTAGATTAAAACTTACCATATTATGGTCGCTACCTCCTAATGGCTCCTTTACCTCGAGGTCCCTGATCAAATCTTAAATAGAGCAGTTGTGCCTTCCCAAAAATTGTTCCGATGAACCTTCATTGCACTCTGCATGTGGCAAATATATCCTTTCTGAAGTAAGATGACTAGAAAAATGCACAAAATACACCAGGTGTGATCTCATCAAATTTCTTATCAAGATTCTTGTAATAAAGGCCAACATACCGTTTGTCTTTCTGTGCTTGCATACTCTGAGTGACTGGTATACAAAGAGACTCGGATTCCCTTATACATTTCCACATCTATCAACATTTTAATGTAATTGTATGCCTTTATGTTTGTCCTACCCAAGTGAAGAAATTCTCACATATCCATTGGCCAGTGTATTGGTTTGCTAATCCAATTTATCAAAATTGGCTTAAAGCCCCTTTATATCCACTTCACAATCCCACATCATATGCTGTGTTGTCAGCAAGCTGAAAACATTACCTTTGGTTCTTTCAATCACACCATTGATGTACATTGTTAATAACTGGGATCCAAATGCTGTAGTGCCCCCGAGTGATTATTTACTGCCCCAAAAAGGACCAATTTATCCCAATTCTATTTCAAACATGCTGACATACTACAATCACAAGAGCTTCAATTTTGCACATTAGCTTCTCATCAATACACTTCTGAAAATCAACTCCTAACTAATCTAGCAGCTACCATAAGAGCTTAATACATAGGAGCAGAATTAGGCCTTTTGACCCATCAAGCTCGCTCTGCTATTTGATCATGTTTCATTTATTTTCCCCCTCAACCCCATTCTCCTGTCTTCTCTCTGTAATCTTCGACACCATTCGACAACTATCAACCTCTGCTTTAAATATACCGAATAAACTGACCTTCAAAGCCATCTGTCACAATGAATTCCAAAGATTCACCACCCTCTGACTAAAGAAATTCCATAGAAACCATAGAAACTACAGCACAGAAACAGGCCTTTTGGCCCTTCTTGGCTGAGCCGAACCATTTTCTGCCTAGTCCCACTGACTTGCACACGGACCATATCCCTCCATACACCTCCCATCCATGTATCTGTCCAATTTACTCTTAAATGTTAAAAAAGAACCCGCATTTACCACCTCATCTGGCAGCTCATTCCATACTCCCACCACTCTCTGTGTGAAGAAGCCCCCCCTAATGTTCCCTTTAAACTTTTCCCCCCTCACCCTTAACCCATGTCCCCTGGTTTTTTTTCTCCCCTTACCTCAGTGGAAAAAGCCTGCTTGCATTCACTGTATCTATACCCATCATAATTTTATATACCTCTATCAAATCTCCCCTCATTCTTCTACGCTCCAGTGAATAAAGTCCTAACCTATTCAACCTTTCTCTGTAACTGAGTTTCTCAAGTCCTGGCAACATCCTTGTAATTCCTTCTCATTTCTTTTCTAAAGGGAGGTCCTTTTATTGAGGCTGTGTCCTCTGGTCTTAGACTCTCCCACTACTGGAAACATCCTTTCCACGTCCACTATATCCAGGTATTTCAGTATTTGGTAGATTTAAATGAGACCACCCCCATCCTTCTAAACTCCAGTGAGTATAGGCCCAGAGTCATCAAATGCTCCTTTTCCAATGCCAACAGATCCTCCCTTTGATATGAGGTCCAAAACTGCTCATGATATTCCAAATGTGGTCTCACCAATGCCTTATAAAGCCTCAATATTACATCCTTGCTTTTATATTCTAGTTCTCTCAAAATGAATGCTAACATTGCATTTACCTTCCTTACTAGTGACTCAACCTACAAGTTAACCTTTAGGGATTTCTGCACCGGGACTCACAAGTCCACTTGCATCTTTGATTTCTGAATGCTCCACCCATTTAGAAAATAGTCTATGCCTTTATTCCTTCTACCAAAGTGCATGACCATGCACTTCCCTGTGTTGCATTCCCACCACTACTTCATTATTTTCCTACTTGTCCAAGTCCTTCTGCAGACCTCCTGCTTCCTCAACACTACCTGCTCTTCAACCTATCTATGTATCATCTGCACGCTTGGCCACAAAGCGATTAATTCTTCATCCAAGTAGCAGACCCAACACAGACCCCTGTAGAATACCCCTAGGCACTGGCAGCTAACCCGACAAGATCCATTTATTCATACTCTTTGCCTTCTGCCAGGCAGCCAATCTTTTGTCCATACTAGTACCTTTCTTGTAATGCCATGGGTCTCCTATCTTGTTTAGCAGCCTAATGTGTGGCACCTTGTCAAAGGACTTCTGTAAACACAAGTAAACAACATCACTGATTCTCTTTATTCTGCTTCTTACTTCCTCAAAAAGTTCCAACAGATTTGACGGACACGATATCTCAATACAGAAGCCATGCTGATTTTGACCCATTTTATCATATGCTTCCTTGTACACTGAAACCTCATCCTTAATACTGGACACTAAAATGTTACCAACCACTGGTCAGGCTAACTAGCCAATAATTTCCTGTCTTTTTCCTCACCCATAATTAAAGAGTCGGGTGACATTTATGATTTCCCAATTTTCTGAAGCCATTCCTGACTCTAGTGATTCTTGAAATGTCACTAACTATGCCTCCTCTATTTCTTCAGCAACCTCTTTGAGAAACCTGGGTTGTAGTCCATCCAGTCCAGTGACTCATGCATCTTCAGACCATTCAGCTTCCTAAATACCTTCACCTTACTAATAGTAATTACTCTCACTTCTGTCCGCTGACTCTCAAATCTCTTACATGCTATGATGTTGGTGACTTCCATTGAAGACTGATGCAAGATACTTATTGAGTTCATCCACTATCTATTTGTTCCCCATTACAACTTCTCCAGCACCATTTCTTAGTGGTCTGATGTCAACCCTTGCCTCTTTTTTACTCTTTATAAACCTGAAAAAAGTTTGGATACCTCTCTTACTTGCTTACTTTCATATATCAGTTTTCTCCCTTTATTGCTTTCTTAGTTACCTTCTATTGGTTATTAAAAGCATCCTTCCCCTCTAATTTCCCTCTAATTTTTGCTATAATGCATGCTCTCTCTTTTGCTTTTATTTTGTCTTTGATTTCCCTTGTCAGCAACGCTTACCTTATTCTCCCTTTTGAATGCCTCTCGGGACTAAATTGAAAAGCAGCAGCAAAAAATTAAGCAACACACACAAAAAATGCTGGTGAACACAGCAGGCCAGGCAGCATCTATAGGAAGAGGTACAGTCGACATTTCAGGCCGAGACCCTTCGTCAGGACTAACTGAAGGAAGAGCTAATAAGAGATTTGAAAGTGGGAGGGGAAGGGGGAGATCCGAAATGATAGGAGAAGACAGGAGGGGGAGGGATGGAGCAAAGAGCTAGAAAGTTGATTGGCAAAAGGGATATAAGGCTGGAGAAGGGAGAGGACCATGGGACAGGAGGTCTAGGGAGAAAGAAAGGGAGAGGGGAGCCCAGAGGATAGAGAGCAGGCAAGGAGTTATAGTGAGAGGGACAGAGGGAGAAAAAAGAAAGAGAGAAAAAGGGAAAAAAATAATAAATCCCTCCATCCCTCCCCCACCTGTCTTCTCTTATCATTTTGGATCTCCTCCTCCCCGTCCCACTTTCAAATCTCTTACTATCTCTTCTTTCACTTAGTCCTGACGAAGGGTCTCAGCCCAAAACATCAACTGTACCTCTTCCTAGAGATGCTACCTGGCCTGCTGCATTCACCAGCACTTTTTGTGTGTGTTGCTTGAATTTCCGGCACCTGCAGATTTCCTCGTGTTTGCATGGCAAAAAGTTAATCCTCTCCTTTGGGATAAAATGACCATGCATCTTCTGAATTGCTCCCAGAAACTCCTGCAATTGCTACTCTACTATCATCCCTGCTAGGACCCTTTCCCATCAACTGGCCAGTTCCTCTTTCATACCTCTGTAGTTACCATTACTCAAGTGCAATACCAATATGTTTGATTTTAGCTTCTCCCATTCAAACTGTAGGATTAATTCTATCATATTATGATGACTGACTCATGAAGGTTCCTTTAACTTAAGCTCCAGAGTCAAATCTTGTTCATTACACACCAAATCAAGAATTGTATTTTCCTTAGTTGGAACACAAACTGCTGTCATAGCATTCTGCAAATTCCCTTTCTTGGGATCCAGTGCCAATCTGATTTTCCCAGTCTACTTGCATATTGAAGCCCCATATGACTATCATAACATTGCCTCTCTTACATGCCTTTTCACTCTCCTGTTGTGATTTATACCCACATCCTGGCGATGATTTGCAGGCCTGTATATAATTCCCATCAGAGTCATAGACTCTATGATAGACTTTCACTTTAACTCTGCCTGAGCACTACTTGTTTCTTAATTCTGCCTGAGGTTTCTGCTTCTTCCAATCCTATATCACATACTTGCGGTGGATTTGATTTCACTTTTTACCAAGAAATCGAGTGTTAGTGAACCCGGTCACTGACACTCAATTCTTGCAATTGTGTATGATGCCTTGACTATACTATCCACAATTACAACTAAATTTCTCTTCTTTCTCCTCTCTTGAATGGCTTCCTGAACCACTCTCACCTTCGCAGGGAGTCCCCGGAGATGTGAGGGAGTGGCTTCCCAAGTTGCGCTCTGTGCTGCTCTAGGAACTATTTCCTATCTGCAGGAATTACACTCCAAACTTGCAATTTTTCCCATGCTGGGCTGGATGCCTTGTGGCATTTTTGGAATACCAGGTGTCTTTTGAACCACCACTACAATGCTTAATGTCACTTTCTGCAGGTAGTTTAACTCATTTTAATAAGACAAGTTGAACAATGCATTAAAACTCAGGGGAAGCTTGAGTTGTCATTTTCACAAAGATTATAGCAAAGCTATACAAATCATTTTGGCATTCCTGGCATTTTGCTGCTCTTACTCAACCCCTTCCCTGTCACATCTCACTTGATGACTTTAACATATCCAACTGCATTATTTCCCACATCTGAAATCTGGTTAAAAGACAAAACTATCTCAGGTATGAACATTATACCCAAACTATAAATACCAGATAAATGTCTTAAAATTTGTGGTGAAAATAATATATTTAATTCTCAATCTCCCAGGTAGATAGTAATTTCTCCAATGAACACCGTGGGATGAACAGAGAGAAGTAACTATACTGCTACTTAGTTTGTTAGATCCAGACTCTGTATCACTGCTGGGCCAGTCATCTGATTCCTAACTTTAGAATCAAGTCAATTACCGGAAAGAGGGCCTGCTAGCCAGATACACTAAAGGATATGACAGATGTATGAAGGCACTTGCAATTCCCACTAATGAATCGAGCATTTGACCTTAAGCACGGACATTCAGCTTATGTTTCTATAATTCTTTAATTATCAGTATTCAGTGACAGAAGAGCGTGCGCTTGTGTGTGTATGTGTAGAAAATTGAAATTATGATTTTGTTGATGTTAGCTACCCCAGAGAGTATCTTTGTTAGTGAGGTTTTATAGAAAGAGGTTTTGATTTATTTAGTTTTGCTAAAATCAGGAATGCCATTGACATCTGAGTGGTGATACAAACATTACATCAGTCATTGTTGGAGGAAAAGGATTTGGAACATTTTTATTCTGGCATCTCAGCAGAGCAAATATTGATTTCCTATTGTCTGATGAATGTTCGCAGGAGGTGGGATCTAGCACTCTGCGTACAAGTCAGCAGCCAGGAGGTTTTGTTCCCTTTGAACACAAAACTCTGATCTGACCCTCCAGTTCTGTGGTGAGGAACTGCTGCCTTGTTTGCCCCTGTTGAAGTGAAGCTCCAACTGCCCTTACATAAATAAAGAAGGGAGTTATTCCCAGTGCTGGACAAATCATATCTTTCAATCTGCATCAATGAAACAAAATCTTTACTTCAAACTGCAGTCTGTGGGGGCTGGCGGTGAGCACACATGTCACCATAGTAGGATACCCTGAGGGAGTGAAGGAGCAATGCAAACACAAGTCCTTCCTTTTTTTCATATATACTGTTTCCACTCTGACTTAATCAGCAATAACTCACTGCAATTCACTTCTGTACCTGAGCCACAGTTGAGAAATCCTTTGCATTTGTATAGCCAGGTCATCAAAGAGCTGATTTAAGAATGCTCAGTTCTTGTTGCAGTTTCAGCAATAGCTCATGGCGAATTGCTAGCAAGGTTGTAGGTCTTTAATTCCGTAGATTTTAAAGTGCTCATATTTGCTTTCAAGCCCTGCCAGATGCCCACCGTTCTGTTTTGCTGCCAGAAGGCCTGCAGCTCTCCCTCTCCCAACTCTGTCGCTCCCTGACAGTGCCAAGACTCTGACATTCCCTTCCCGAGTCACTGGCACTCTCCTTGTTCTTCGCATTGAAATGCTGTCAGGAAGTGTGGAGGAGGCTTGACCCAGAAGCAGAGCAGTGAGATGATTTAGCAGTAGACAATATTTTACTAATGATTGCAAAGTCTCAGACTGATTGGGTAACTGTCACCAAACTGACCCTGGTGAGTGAGGTTTTCGGTTCTAATAATCCAGCTCCTGTTAAATATATGATGGTTTATGGAACGAGTTTCTAATGAGGCAGATGTCACAGAAAGGTTCTTGCCACTTTTCAAATCAAAATCAGCAGACTATGCTCAGTAAGCATTACAACTTTGATTTAGGGAGAACTTTACTGTGTCAGTTGCATTTTTTCCCTGTTTGGCTTTCGCCAATCTTTCTCTTTATATGTATAAAAATTGTATCTGTTAAGTTTGTGTTTAATGCTAAGTTGCAACCTATAACATGTTTCCTAAATAATTCCATGCTTGCCATGGAATGATTGTTAACCTTTGACACATGCTTTGGAAAAACAATGGACTGCAGCTGGATTTCTGACAAAAAGTATACTTCATTTCCATGTGTTTTTTTTGCATCCGTTGTACAACAGGATAATGTTTGGAGCTATTTGCTTAGGAACCCCTTGATTCTGCTGAGTTCAACCACTGGAAAAACCTGGTCTATAATATTTCGACCCCTTAGTTTATAAATTGTTATAAAAGATCAAATAAGTTATCTACAATTCCTTCCAGTTGACTTATGGTTCAATGTCCAATGAAGGTTATAAATAATTAATTGTCCTCATTGCCAGTGTTAATGTTTTGCCCTTAAGGCACTACCTTGTGATGTTCTCTCTAAAAATATCACACAGGAAACTCTTTGAGCTTCATCATATGTTTACTGGGTGTTTCTGGTATCAGAAACAATTAGTTGGGCTGTTTGGCTCATAAGACTAACTCCTGGTGCACGTGGAAGACAGATGCTTGTCTCTGGTTTAGTATTCAATGGAGCCAGTAGATAGAAAACTATATTGAGAATGCACATTGCACTCTTCAAGTACAGTATATCAAGAACTTTTACTGCTTAGGCTTTCTATTTAGCCATTTCAAACTGATACTTACCTTGTGGAGAAAGAATTAATAACTGCTTTATTAACAGCTGCCAAACAAAATGGCAGTTCTGGAAATGTTTTTCCAAGAGCAATATAAAAATATAATATATTTAAGAAGCTCAAGTTTATAATTTCCAGCCAAAGCCATGCAAGGTTGAATGCCAGATATATGCCTGAAATATCTAAAAATATATTTTCATAGTTTTTATGTAGTAGATAGAAATAAATGTGCCTTTATGCATTTTGCGAATTACTAACCTCCATGTGGATCAGTTGTGATGCAGTATTATACAATCTCAATAGTCTACGTGCTACACGATATTTATTGACCCAGACAGAACCATCCATTAAATACAAACATTTACTACCCATTCATATAAACCAAACATTCAGACTCTTTCCATATTAACTAATCTTTGTGGTGCATAATAACTCTTAGTGTGTTCAATTCAGAATATCAGCATAAACCAACCAAAAGAAAGCATAACTAGAACCATTTTTAGTAAAACGCACAAAAAAAAGATTTGGAATTGGACATCAAAGTCTAGTGTACATAAAATCTTGAGGGCGTCTTTCGATATTGAGTGTGAAAGTGTTTCTCCTTCAGTTACAAATGTTCTGCCAAATATTTTAGGTGCAACAATTTCACTTTCACAAAAATTCCAGAGACATGTAATTTTCATGATCATTGTCAAATCCCTGTGTGAGACTCAAGGCCATGCAAGAGTACAAAATGGAAGTTGCAGCCTTTTCGTATTGTTTGCAGGTTGTTCTGACTCTCTCCATGTTGAATAAGGAATTAGGATCAGCTGAATTACTCTGTCATTTGCCAGTAAGGACGGCAAATGCAGTGCCACCATTCATTCTGAGAGGACTAAAATGTAAAAGCAAGGATGTAATGCTGAAGATTTATAAGGCACTGGTCAGACCACAGTTAGAGTATTATGAGCAGTTTTGAGCCCTATATCTCCAGAGGAGGTTTATAGGAATTATCACAGGAATGAAAGGGTTAATGTAAGAGGGGCATTTTATGGCTTTGAGCCTGTATTGCTGGAGTTTAGAAGAATGAGGGGGAACTCATTGAAAACTACCAAGTATTGAAAGGCCGAGATAGAGTGGACGTGGAGAAGGTGTTCATGATAGTGAGAGAGTCCAGGACCATAAAGAGAAGCTTCAGAATAGAAATTCGTCCCTTTAGAACAGGGATGAGGAGGAATTTCTTTCGCCAGAGGCTGATGAATCTGTGAAATTCATTGCCGTGAATGGCCGTGGAGGCCAAGTGATTGGGGATATTTAAAGCAGAGGTTGATAGTACTCAATTAGTAAGAGTGTCAAAGGTTATGGGGAGATGGAAAGAGAATGGGGTTGAGAGGGGGAAATAAATCAGTTCATGATTGAAAGCGGAGCGGACCCAGTGAGCTGGAAGGCCTAATTCTGCTCTCATGTCTGATGGCCTTATTGAGAATGGCACATCAATGCAAATAATTCATTGTACCTTCCATGCAAATGACCTAATATGTGCATTTAAATAAATAGCAACATTAAAAAAAACATTTTATAAGGCGCATCGAATTATTTATAGTTCTAGTGTGTTGTTACTGGGCACAACTAAATTTAGATCTCCTTTAAACAATGAATACCGCCAGGGCAGACACTTTGAAACCTGCACTTCCTTTGCATAACTGATCCCCAATCTAAATGGGAGGTCACAGCTGATTTAATATGACCTCATAGAGTTTTCTCAGGGCAGATCTTCTTCTGTTAAAAGTTATTTTTTTATATATAAAATGTTTCACTGAGCTGTTTTTTCACCACAGAAACAAGTTGTAATTAGAAACAGCAGGAAAATGCCATCACTGCTGTCTACTTGGTCTGCTCATCCAGTTGCTTGTTTGTTTTAAATTAAATCAAGGGCTGGGATTTACCTTGGATAATGCAGGCTGATTCTTTGGCCCTGGATCTGTGTTCCAGCCTGGTGATACATGGCTCTTGCCTGGTCTGTTGAGCTCCCCCTGTTCTTGGGACCACTCTTTGGTTTATCATTAGCTGGATTGTGTAGGTGTTAGGCCGGGTGTTGTGGATGGAAGGGGATGGTTATAAGCAGTTTTATTGTTCATTAGTGTCTACACCATTGCGTGTATCACCACAGCAGAGAGGGAAAGTTCTCCAAACTTCTCAAAACTTCAGTCTGCCTTCCGAGCAGAGAGAGAGTATGGCAGCCTGCATGTGGAAACTCTGAGTGCTCAGTTTATATGCTCGGCCCTGTTGGCATCGATCCACCCCCAACGTGTGAAGGCGGGAACCGTAGCACTTGCGTAAATGTACTGCTGAGCACTTTAATGGTGGGTCCCCATGGATCCCCTTTAGGGAGTACCTGCGATCACCTGGTCTCCGCATGTCGTCTGGAGGATCCTGCTTGCTGCACTGGAGGAGACAAAATGAATCAGGAGTCACACAACCACCTGCACCTGACTGCACCATTGGAGACCAGCACCCCACCCCACCCCGCCACCACCCACTGGCCAAAAGGTACTTCAAATCCTTCCTTTCACTTTACAAAGCAAAATTATGTAAGGTAGAGGCGCAGGGAAAGGATTTGTTGCTCTGGTGCCAGCAATATTGACTCACCTGACCAATGCACAAAGAGGGAATTCACTCAGGGAGAGTAACATGGTCTAAGGAAGCCACAAAGTATTCCATTAGTTAGCTTAAGTAAACAGAAAATCAGAGACAGTCATGGTGCATGTGATTACTTCCATTCCATCTTGTTCCATTCACTAAGCCCTGGTAAAACACAGAGTAGAGGCGGTGGTTTAATAGATGATGCCATGAACCTGACAAAACTCCTTGTCTTGAGAACTCCATAGATTCCCAAGTCAAACTCAAAGTCGAGTTTATTGTCACGTGCAGAAGTACACGTAGACACAGGTGCACAAAGAAACTTACCTGCAGTGGCTTCACAGGCACATAGCATTAGATACCCAACATTTACAAGTAAAACATAAATAAACAATATGAATTACGCAAAATTATACAGGAATACAATTAAATGCCCATAGTGGTGTTGATTGGCCATAGTGTTGCTACGCTGAGGTGGTGATTCGGGTTGTGCAGGTTGCTTCAAGAATTGGATGCTGAAGGGATGTGACAGCCATATGTAAATAAATTTCTCCTTATCCCACTGAGTCAATTCCTTCTTGTCCTAGACTCTCCAATACACCCATGTATAGACGATGATAATGCTGCACTTATAAATCCATACAGTGGATTGCCAGAATAAGGATGGAAAAGTCCACAGGATTTGAACACTATATCCACTAATTTTTGAGGGATTTTCTCAAAGGTATTGGTGTTTTCATACCAGACTGCGATGTAGCCAGTCAATATACTCTCCACCACACATCTATAGAAGTTAGTCAAAGTTATAGGTGTCATGACAAATCTTCACAAACTCCTAAGGAAGTAGAGGTGCTGCCATGTTTTCTTTATAATTGCACATGTGCTGAGCCCAAGACAGGTCCTCTCAAATGATAACACCGAGGAATTCAAAGTTGCTGATCCTTTCCACCTCTGATCCCACGATGAGAACTGGCTCATGGACCTCTAGTTTCCTCCTCTGAAGTCAATCATCAGCTCCTTAATCTTGCTGACATTGAGTAAGATGTTGTCATTGTGTCACTATTCAGCCAGATTTTCAATCTCCCTCCTATATGCTGATTTGTCACCACCATAGATGACAGTGGTGTCATCAGCAATGTTAAATATGCCATTGGAGCTGTGCTTAGCCATATAGTCATAAGTGTGAACCGAGTAGAGCAGGGGACTAAACACACAGCCTTGTGGTGCACCTGTGCTGATGGAGATTGTGGAGGAGATGTTGTTGCCAATCCGAACTGACTGGGGTCTGTAAGTGAGGAAATAAAGGATTCAATTGCACAAGGAGGAATTGAGGTCAAGGTCTTGAAGCTTATTGATTAGTTTTGAGGGAACGATGGTGTAGTCCATAGAGAGCATCCTGATGTTTGCATCTTTGCTGTCCAGATGTTCCAGGGTTGAGTGAAGAGCCAATGAGATGCTCCTGCTGTGGACCTGTTGTACCATTGTGTTACCAAGGAGATACTGCTGGGAGATCTGTGCAATATTCCGTTGGCTGTTCCATTGCTTCTTATTAACAACGAGGGCAGAAAACATTCAATGACAAAAAGGAATATTGTCAGTTCAGCACTGATTTGTGTTCAAATAAAGGGGTGTGAACCTGGAATCATATTTACCCAACACTAAAATGCTAGATTAGAAACAAGAAATGCAGGCACATGAAAAAATCCACTGTCCTCTGGGTAAAATCTGAATATCAATGCAGCTGTACTGTATTTCTATCTTTTACAGATAAATGAAATGTACAATAGCTTTTGAGCAGATTCTGCTGGAGGTACATTGCAAATCCACTGCAAATTTTGATGAACAATCCTACCCTGAGTCTCCCACCTTCCATTTACAGATCTGTTTTAGCTGAAGGAAACTCATTCAAATTGACCCACACTTACTCCCAGTTAACCTATCAGTTGCCACTGAAACTCATTGATAACAGAATAACAAAATAAGATCAAAATAGGACCCAAGAGATTCTACGAATGCTTAAAGTCCAAAGCAGTATATAGAAAATGCTGGAGAAACTCACCAGGACAGGCATCTATGGAGAGGAATAAGCAGTCAACATTTCAGGCAACTCTTCTCTTCTCTTCTCCTCACCTGCCATACTTCCCATTCCCCATAGTAGCTCCCCTCTTACCCCTTCTTTTCTCCTCACCTGCCCATGACCATTCTATGGTGCACCTCTTCCTTCCCTTTCTCCCATGGTCCACTCCCCTCTCCTGTCTTCTTTAGCCCTGTACTTTTCCACCTATCACTTCCCAGTTTCTCACTTCCACCACCCGCCCACATACCATCCTCCTCACCTGGTTTCACCCGCCAGCTTGTACTCTTTTCCCTCCCCCACATTCTTATTCTGGCTTCTTCCCAATTACTTTCCAGTCCTGATGAAGGGTCCCGGTCTGAAACGTTGACAGCTTATTCCTTTCCATAGATGCTGCCCGACCTACTGAGTTCCTCCAGCATTTTGCGTGTGTTGCACAGAACCAAACCCACTTCAATCGTGCCCTACTATTCAAATTGATCATGGCTTATCTGCCCCAGGCAACATCTCCTCTTCTGTGGGGTTCCCCAGAGCATTCAGTTCCCTGGATTTCTCAATAAAAAATGATATGCCTCCCCACGAAATGCTCCCAGTAATCTAACCTCCACATGTCTCCAGGATAGAGAATTCTCTGGGGTAAGGAATACTAAAGACACACCACCCTTTACAATAAGAAACCTCCCACAGGTCTTGTTAAGTAACAAACCCCCCACCCACCACATCCTCATAACCATGTCTCCTGCTTCAAGATTCTCCCTCTAGTGGAAACTCCTCAATTTCTACCCTGCTGTATCCTCAAGACTAAACTGCTTCAATAAAAGTTGATAAAGCTGGAATGGGTTATGTGTAAGAAGACCACGAAGGATCGGATTGGAGAGCTGTTCAAGATTTGTAATCCAGAGCCCTTATCTGGGAGCGGTAACCGGGATCCCTAAATAGTAATTAGGCAAATAGAGAATTAGTTCCAGATACCACACAAGGCAGGTTACAAATTAGAATTCAGGTTTTTTTTTCTCTCCCAAAAAATCTGCAGACATGGCTGAAGAAACCAAGAAGCTCTTGAATTGTAGTAAAAAGCCATCTGGCCGATTCATATTCATTAGGATAAGAATTCGGCTCCCAAACCCAGCCTGGTCTATGCTTTGTCTTCAGCATTCCAACCAATGATGTCAACTAATAATTGCTCTCAAACATCCTTCTGTCTTCTCAGAACAATTAATGGTGGTCAGTAATTGCCAGGAAAGCCCATATCTAAGGAGTGATTTTATGTAAAATAAGTGTGTCTGTCCCTTGACAGCTCCCTTCGAATATTTGTACCAGTGTGTGTTAATTGTGAACTTCCACCTTGTGGCTTCCTGCTCTGTAGCAGGCTTGAGTGTTGCCTCATCTTTCACCAGAATTGCTACAACATTGACAAATAAGGAATGCATGTCAATGAGGTCAGCATTTTTTGTGAGCTGTCTGTTTTTCTTAAGTCAGCCGCGCAGGCTCCAGCTGCTCCCATCTGTAGGTAGTTTGTAATATTGTTATAGTCAGGAACCCACAGGTCATGCTAGGGCAAGCCGAGTCCAACAGGATGTGTATTCTAACATGCCACTAGTACTACAGATTTTCTTAGTTGCCTAGACACTTTGATCATGCCAACAGCACATGTGGTCAATTCTAAACTCCGTATGAGCAAAACAGCAACCACTTCAGTGCAACAGTCAACCACTTCTCATTGCATGTACATCTGTCCCAATTGCTCATGAACTTTTTGCAAAACACTAGGCAATGAATGGTTACCTCTCTAACTGGTGGGCTGTCACTCGTGGAGTGCCACAGGAACTGGTGCTGGTCCATTCTTGTTTGTCACCTATATCTACAATCTGGATGGTAATATGGTAACCTGCATTAGCAAGCCTGCAGGTCACACCAAGACTGGAGGTGAAGTGAATAGCAAGGAAAGTCATCAGAGCTTGCAGTGGGATCTGGACCATGTGGAAAATGGGCTGAAAAAATGGCAGATGGAATTAAATGCAGACAAGTGTGAGATGTTGCACTTTGGGAGGGCAAACCAGAGAAGGACTTACACGGTGAGCTTTAGGGCACTGAAGAGTGTGGTAGAACAGTGGGATTTGGGAATACAGTCCATAATTACTTGAAAGTGGCATCACAGGTAGAAAAGGTCATAAAGATAAGGCCACGTTGGCCTTTGTAAATCAAAGTATTGAGTACTAGAGATGGAATGTTGTGATGAAGTTGGATAAGACATTGGTGAGGGCCAATTTGGAATGTTGTGTGTAGCTTATATCACCTACCTACAGAAAAGATGTCAATAAGGTCGAAGAAGTACAAAGAAAATTTGCAAGGATGTTGCCAGAACTTGAGGACCTGTGTTATAAGGAAAGTTACAGGGTGTTATAGGGGCCTGAGAGTAGGTTAGGACTTTATATTCCTTAGACCGCAGAAAAATGAGGGGAGATTTGATAGAGGTGTACAACATTAGGAGGGTTATAGATAGGGTAAATATGAGCAGGCTTTTTCCGCTGAGGTTGGGTGAGACTAGAACCGTGGTGAAATAATTACAGGGAACATGAAGTGGAACTTCTTCACTCAGAGGGTGGTGAGAGCGTGGAACGAACTGCCAGCAGAAGTGGTGGACGTGGGTTCAATTTCAGCATTTAAAATAAATTTGGATGGGTACATGGATAGGGCAGGTATGGAGGGGTACAAGTTGCAGTTAATGGGACTGGGCAGAGTAACAGTTTGGTATGGACTAGATGGGCCAAAGGGCCTGTTTCTGTGCTGTGATGCTCTATGACTCTAATAAGCCATCGAATGTCCCCAGCTGACAGTAATCAATCCCAAATTCATCTCAGAGTGACTCCATTTTACAAGGATGTATTACCATGTGTGCAGCCATATCAATACTGGTGTTCTAGCATACGTCCCAATGATTGGGATATATAATACCCCAGTCCTTATCACATTTCTTGATGGGTTTTACAGACAACTCTTAGCATCTGAGGAGACAGAGGATGCCAGGAGCACTATGTTAACAGATAGGACGATGTATCTTCCAGCACTCATCTGCATAATTATTACTATTTATTTTTTTCTCAGCTCAAGCTGGTAAAACCTGAGGTACGGGCACAGCCAAGCATGCACATTTCTCAATTGCTAGGAACTTTCGGACTATTCTAGTGATGTTTACTATTGTGGCTTTCAGAAGGTTTACATAAATATTGCTGCGTAGGCCCAATAGTTTAATGCTATTGTGTGTTGCCTTTGGGATGACACCGGTTGTAGATATTGCTATCAGAACAATGTATACTCTGTTCATGTTCCATAGTCTTTTGATTTCCTCTTTTAATTCAGCATATTTCTGGTGTTTTTCACTGATTGATTTCTGTACGTTATGTGCATTTGAACTGGCTATATCTATTAAATAAGTTGTTGTTGCTTGTTTATCCTGTATTATTATATCAGGACGGTTATTATGGATTGTCCTGTCTGTAAAAATAGATCAGTCATAATATAATATGTAGAACTCTGACTCTAAAACTGGATCAGGCTTGTATTTATAGTACTGTATGATTTCTTTTATAAGTTTGTATTTTAAAGCAATATTTTGGTGAATGATGTTTGCCATTTGATTGTGCTTGTGTAAGTAATCAGATTGAGTTAAACCGCTGCAGGATCCTGTAATATGTTGGATTGTTTCTGGTTTCCCTTGGCATTTTCTACATTTATTGTCTTGAATTTGTTGGTCTTTTATTATTTTTTTGATAATATTTGTGTTAACCTCCTGGTCCAGTATTTCCATAAGGAACCCTGTTTCTGGGAAGAGATCTCCAACTCTGAGCTAGGCTTTCATGCTTCCTTGTCAACATCTAGTCTGCTCAGATCTTGGGGATGTCTTCCATGGAGGGTCATGCTCTTCCATTGGTTAAGTTTTTCTTCAATGGTGGTAACTTCTTCATTTTTCTGGGTTGTGCTTTCCCTTAAGTTTAGTGGTGTGTATTCTTATCGGAATTGCATATGTTCGCGTGGAATGCTGAATCTTGTTTTTGTTGTTAAAGTATGTCCTTAGAAATTTTATCTGACTTTTGTGTAGATTTTTAATGTCTATTACTCTTCTTTCCCCTTCTGACCTAGGTAGTGTTAATCTAAGCATGTTCAAGTAATCATAATGTTTTCTGAAATTTGTCATTTCAGTTCTTTGTAAATTTTCCGGATAGATTTAGACCAAGATATTATGCGAAAAGAATACATTTATATGGGTGGCATGAAAGAGTTTATTGCCTTTGTTCTATTTTTACTGTTGAACTCTGTTTGGTGGTTTTTCTTAATCCTTGAGGTAAATTCTGTCAGGAGTTTTTCCTTTATCACATTGTGATCAAGTTTCTTTGCTTGTTGATATCCCAGATACTTATATGTTGCATGTTCATCCATCAGCTGGATTGCACCCTGCTGCTCTGTTTCATATTCTACTAGCTGTCCAGAACAGCTGTCCAGAGGTGGAAAGAGGCCAGCACCCCAATATTGTTTGCTTCTAGCTCTATTGCACCTTTCTTTATGTTTAATGTTCTGCATTTATCCAGTACGAAGTTTATGTTTATATCTTTCGAAAATAGTTCTACTATTTGAATTAATTGCTCTAGTTTTACTGATGCAAGGGCGTATAATTTCAAATCATACATGTAAAGAAGGTGTGTCAAAGTATAATTCATTTTGTTTTTTTCTGATTTGATACCATATTTTCATTTGATTTAGTAAATTAGAGAGTGGGTTTAAAGCTAGACAGAACCATAGTGGACTTAGAGAGTCACCCGGAAAAACACTTCGGTTTATTTTGATAATGGTGGTTGTTTACCTTTTTTGATTTATGATCAGCTGGTTCATCAGATGTTAAAGGAATTTCACAAGTACTGGGTGCAGTTCACATATATATTAAGAACTTCTATTAAGTAAGTGTGGGATAGAGTCAAATGCTTTTTGGTAAGCAATATAGCAACATGAAAGATTTTTGCTTTTTCGCCAGGCTTGATTTAGAATTGCAGAATCTATTATCAGCTGCTCTTTACATCCTTTCTGCTCTCCTGTACATATATTGTGGTTATCTAAGTGATTGGTGATTGGTTACAAGATGCATGATGTTACAAATTTATATATAGTTTGTAAATGAGCAATAGGACCATATTTTATGGAACATTTGTGATAATAAATAATAATATATGATTATTATTCTTTCTTTTTTTTTGCATTTGCACAGTTTGTTGTCTTCTACACCTTGCTGCTCTGCCTTGTTGGTATGGTCTTTCATCAATTCTATTACGGTTATTGGATGTGTTGAGTATGCCTGCAAGAAAATGAATCTCGGGGTTGTATATGGTGACATAGAAAATAAATTTACTTTGAACTTTGAACTATGGTTTCGGACCCATCTGTGCATGTCTATGGAATTCCTTCCACCATAATCTGCGTTCCTTAACCCTATTGAGGATTTTTATTTTCCTCCTGGAGATGAGAGGTCTATGATAATCATATGGCCAAATACCAATGATGGATGCAAGGACTGAGGTTTGTCGAGTAATCACTGTTGGTGCTGGATTAGGCATTCCAGGAGCTATTTCTCCACTGCCCCACTAGGGAGCACATTAAGATGTTGATGAAAACCCGTGGCCCAACACTTGGGACAGAATAGATCAAAAGTGAACATCACTGTGCTGCATTTCTGATGTAAGATCTTAATTTCCTGAAGGTGTGAGCAATTTTTTGTTTGACTTTCATGTAAAGACCGATAGTACTATAAACTGTCGTGATTACAGTGAAGACTCTGTGTTTTCATTCTTGCATCTCTTTCTGCTGGTCCTTCAGTGTTCCAACTCATGATTGGAGTTCTGATCATTATATTTACCACAGACATCCCACCTCTCCCAGAAGTTCCAGGAGTCTCCTGCATATTGATAGCAGCTCCCTGACGCCCAGAAATTATATACGATATCCCGGAAATCAATTTTTTTGAGAGGGAGAGGGAGAGGGAGCATTCTGATTGGTCTCTCTTTGTGCTGAGTAGACCTATCAGTTTTCTCTGTGGGCGGGCTTTACAGTCGACCTCAAAAATAATGACAGTGCAGCTGTGACTTTTCTATTGCCCATGGTGGGTTAACATGTAAAAGACACGTTGAGGTGAGCTTAACAGGTGTCATTCGTTCATTAGCGTACCTAACGTTATTTAAACTAGCTGGCTTGCTGCTAAGGAGCTACTCTATTTATGTTCAATGTGATGAGGCCAAACTCCCCGTAAACTTGCTTAAAGTTTTAATAGAATAAACATGATAATATAATATAAGTACATATTGTAATGTCACATTTTCTGCATAAACCCAACTTGGTTTATAGATTAGACAAAATCACCGAACAAAGTATTACATACACCCTTGGAGGTCGACTGAGGGTGGGGGTGCTACCTCCCTGAAATGAGTTTTTGCAGGGTGGGATGTCTGTTACCATAATGCAATGGTCCCCAACCACCGGGCCGCGGACCAGTACCAGGCCGCAAAGCATGTGTTACCGGGCTGCGAGGAAACGATATGAGTGGGCTGCACTTTTCCTCATTCCCTGTCACGCACTGTTGAACTTGAACATAGGGTTGCCAACTGTCCTGTATCTGCCGGGACATCCCGTATATTGCGCTAAATTGGTTTGTCCCATACAGGACCACCCTTGTCCCGTATTTCCCCCGCTAAGGTAGAGCATTCCTATGAAACCTTTCGTGCCAAAACGACGTAAAGTGAAGAAACAATTACCATTAATTTATATGGGAAAAATTTTTGAGCATTCCCAGATCCAAAAAAAACCTACGAAATCATACCAAATAACACATAAAACTGAAAATAACACTAACATATAGTAAAAGCAGGAATGATATGATAAATACACAGCCTATATACAGAAGAAATAATGTATGTACAGTATAGTCGGGAAGATTAAGCCAAAACCGATTTGTGGAAAAAAATCGGCACGTACGCACATGCGCACATAGGTGCCCGTGCAAGGCTTCATGGTCATGGTGTCTTTCATGGGGTAAACACAAGTGTCTCGGGATTTGACTGCTACTTTTGTCCCTTATGTGAGAGCGAGAAAGTTGGCAACCCTAACTGTAAAAGATATGTTGAGGTGAGTTTCACCTTACTTGAACACCCACCCCCCCCCCAAGTCGGCCGGTCCACAAGAATATTGTCAATATTAAACCGGTCCACGGTGCAAAAAAATCTTGGGGACCCCTGCCATTATGGACTAAATGTCCTGATCCCTGGCATTATACACAGTCAGCAACAAGCGTCAGACTGTTCGACTGACCACACTGTTCATATTATGCCACAGTGAGGAAGATGGTCAGTGTTTTGCCAGTGATTATCCGGTAATTGCTCCAGAACCTGGGCCTTAGCGCTCAGATCTGCAGCTGGATCTTCAACTTCCTCACAGACAGGACCCAAGCTGTAAAAATAGGGGACAAGCTCTCCTCTGCAATCACTCTGAGCATCGGTGTCCCACAAGGCTGTGTACTCAGCCCCCTGCTGTACTCACTGTACACCCATGATTGTGTAGCCAAGTTTCCATCGAACTCAATATATATGTTTGCTGATGACACAACAATTGTAGGCTGTATCTCAGGTAATGATGAGTTTGAGTACATAGAGGAAATTAAGAACCTGGTGGCATGGTGCAAAGACAATAACCTATCCCTCAACGCCAGCAAGACGAAGGAATTGGTTGTTGACTTCGGAAGGAGTAGTGGACAGCACGACCCAACTTACTTCGGTGGTGCGCAAGTGGAACAGGCCAAAAGCTTTAAGTTCCTCGGGGTCAATATCACAAATGACCTGACTTGGTCCAATCAAGTAGAATTCACTGCCAAGAAGGCCCACCAGCGCCTTTACTTCCTGAGAAAACTAACGAAATTTGGCCTGTCCCCTAAAACCCTCACTAATTTTTATAGATGTACCATAGAAAGCATTCTTCTAGGGTGCATCACAACCTGGTATGGAAGTTGTCCTGTCTGACTGGAAGAAGCTGCAGAAGATCGTGAACACGGCGCAGCACATCACACAAACCAATCTTCCGTCCTTGGACTCACTTTACACTGCACGCTGTTGGAGCAGTGCTGCCAGGATAATCAAGGACACAACCTACCCAGCCAACACACTTTTCGTCCCTCTTCCCTCCGGGAAAAGGCTCAGGAGCTTGAAGACTCATACGGCCAGATTTGGGAACAGCTTCTTTCCAACTGTGATAAGACTGCTGAACGGATCCTGACCCGGATCTGGGCTGTACCCACCAAATATCCGGACCTGCCTCTCGGTTTTTTTGCACTGCCTTACTTTCCATTTTTCTATTTTATATTTATGATTTATAATTTAAATTTTTAATATGTACTAATTTTTACTATTTTTAATATTTAATATTTGTAACCCAGGGAGTGTGAAGCGCAGAATCAAATATCGCTGAGATGATTGTTCGTTCTAGTATCAATTGTTTGGCGACAATAAAGTATAAAGTAAAATTGCTTACGTGTATATGTGTTAGTGATCTGGGCCTTGGCCTAAAATGTCAACTGTTTATCCTTTCTGTAGATGCTGAGTTCCTCCAGTATTTTGTGTGTAATGCTGTGTGATACTGTTTTAATTTAATTAGTCACTTTTGCTGCAAGTATTTATTGTTTTTATTGGCTGAGTGCATTTTGCAGTGAGAACGAAGAGTTGTGCACAATGTGAGGTTGCATGTGGGCTGTATCAACTGGTCTGACAGTGTGGCTACTGTTTTGGTCAAGCAGCTGAGAAAAACTGCAGTATCATTTCTGTGCACTTTTTAACTCATTAATATTCACTTCTTGGATAACACAGGCATCAGTGAGGAAAGGTCAATGTTGGCCTGACTCATCAGTTTTTAACTGATCCTTCTCTACAACCCAGGGTTGTGACAGGGTCCAGTCTGATTTATTACTCTCACTAAACCTTTTGGTTGAGGCATCCACAATCCAATTTGCCAATGATGTCAAACGGTCCATCAACAACCATTCAGTGTTATGTTTCATTTAGTCCACATCGAAAAGAATAAACAAAATATCCCAATCACACACAGTAAGTTGTGGGCTGCTAAGTTCAGGAACTGTACTATTTTTAAAATAAAATCAATTTTTAAAGTTAAAAAGAGGAGCTTAATAATGACAGACAGATAGAGAGTTTGTGTGTGAGAGAGACAGAGAATGATGGGGAGTATGCGGGAGGGGAGAGGAGAGAGAAAGAGAGAGATCACTGGCCCATTGTTGTTAAGAGAAATTTGCTGCCAAACTGCTAAGTTTGAAAGTTGGTGTTGAAAGGCTCCATGCCATTGGGAGAGGGTGGAACATGACTGTGGAGACTTTGATACCTGTAACAGAGGACAACCATGGTGGATATCTGGAGGAAACATTGGAGAGGCCAGGCCCCTCCAATAGATAAGATACCTTTCATGAATACAAAGATAAAATTTCAATTCAATTTCATCGATTTTGCCTCCAACTTCCACTGTGGCTTTAAGTTCATTTGGTCCATTCTGGACACCTCTCTCCCCTTTCTCAATCTCTCTGTCTCCAACTCCGGTGAGAAAAATATCTACCGACATCTTTTATAAACCTACTATTTCTCAGGCTATCTTGACTATACCTCTTCCTACTCTGTCTCATGTAAAAATGCTATTCCCTTTTCTCAGTTCCTTCGTCTCCACTGCATCCGTTCACCAGGATGAGGCTTTCCTTTTCAGAACATCAAAGATGTCCTCCTTCTTCAAAGAACAGGGTATCCTATCCCACTCCATTGAAGCTGCCCTCACCTGCATCTCCTCCATTTCCTGGATATTCGCGCTCAACTCATCATCCCACCACCTTAACAGTGATAGAGTTCTTCTTGTCCTTACATACCACCTTATGAACCTCCATATCCAACACATCATTCTCCACAAATTCCACCATCTCCAAAGGGATCCTACCACTAAACACATCTTTATTCCCCCCCCCCCCAACCCTCCACTTTCTGCAAGGATCGCTCCCTCCGTGATTCCCTTGTCCATTCATCCCTCCGCACTAATCTCACTCCTGGCACTTATCTCTGCAAGTGGTCAAAATGCTACACCTGTCCCTACACCTCCTCCAAACAGTCCTTCCAGGTGAGGCAACACTTCATCTGTGAATCTTTATGGGTTGTCTGTTGTATCTGCTGTTCCTGATGCAGCCTCCTCTGCATTGGTGAAACCAGTCATAAATTGGGAAATCACTTTGTCAAGCACTTTTGTTCCAGTCAGCGAAAGTGGAATTTCTTGGTGGCCGATTATTTTAATTCCTATCCCCGTTCCATTTCTGAAATGTCAGTCCATGGCCTCCTCTTTTGCCACAATGAAGCCACTCCCAAGGTGGAGGAACAGCACTTCATATTCCATCCAGGAAGCCTTCAACCTGATGGCATGAAAATCAATTTCTCATTCTGGTAGTTTTTCCCTCTCCCTTCCCTCTTGTTCTATTCCAAACTCTGGGCTCTTACCTCTTCTCTTCACCTGCTTACCACCTGGTCCCTCTCCTTCTTCCCTTTCCCCCATGGTCCACTCTCCTCTGCTATTAGATTCCTTCTTTTCCAGCCCTTTATTTTTCCCACCTCCCAGCTACTTTCTTCATTCCCCTCCCCCACCCAACTGGCTTCACCTATTAGTTTCAAGCTTGTCCTAGTTCCCCTCCCCCCACCTAGCATCTTACCCTTTCATTTACAGCCCGAAACATTGACTGTTTATTCATTTCCATAGACGCTGCCTGAACTGTTGAGTTCCTTCAGCATTTGGGCTTTGGATTTCCAGTACCTGCAAAATCTCCTGTGTTTAAGACAAAATTTAGCTGTTTTTTTACACTTGCACATCAAAACATGGAGTAAAATGCATTGTGCAAGTCAAATCAAATCAGCAAGGACTGTGCTATGCAGCCTGCAAGTGTCACCACGTCCCCAGTGCCAACATCGCATGCCTACAACTCACTAACCCCAACTCTTATGTCTTTTGAATGTGGAAGGAAGACATCTTTGATATTGTTTCAGCAGTTTTACATATTGATTTACAACTTCATCCTATTACTGCAATTTTTGGATTACCAATGATTGATTCTAATTACTTATCACCTTCAGCCTGCTGTTTGATAGCATTTGTTACGCTGATGGCCAGAAGATTCATTTTATTTATATGGAAAGATTTTGATCCCCCTACTACACTTCAATGGTTTTCTCAAACTATAGCTTGTTTAAACCTAGAAGAAATCAGGAGTGGCATGGTTAATTCCTCGATTAAGTTCAAGGAAACTTGGGAATCTTTTATTCAATATTTCCATACATATGACTTAAATTGATTTTCTTTTTGAATCCTTTTTCCTAATATTTAATTGTTTATGGAAGGAGGAACGGAGTCAAGGACAGAATAATTATAATTGACAAATTATGGCAGCCCAGTTTTTTTTTCTGTTTTGTTTTCTATTTAGTTTAGGGGGGTTTTGTTTTTTTTTTGTTTTTTTTTCTTGAACAAATCTTTTGAACTTTTTTTTCCTTTTCAATTATCAAGAGATCAGGAAGATGTGTCTGGATATGATATTTGGAACATGCTTCTATATATTACTGCTATTATTGTAATCCTGTGCTCTTGGTATTGTTATTATTGATATGTTCATTTAACTGATTATAATGCAATAAAAAGATTTGAAAAGGTATGTGTAAGGAAACCGACATGGCTACAGGGAGATCGTGCAAGCTCCATACAGAATATGCAGAAGCACCTAGTGGTCCATCACAAATGATTCTATGTCTGCCTTTCATAAAGGCTTAGGAAACCTCAGCCCTTTGAACACACCTACCAGCGATCCTTCATCCTCTCATTACGCCTCATTTTCCTAGTCAGAGCCCACAACGTACTCTTACTCAGCACCTATAATCGACAATGGCTGTCCTGAGGTGGTGAGGTGGTAAGAGGCCAGCTTCCCAACATTGTTTGCTGCGAGCCCTCAGAAATCCCAAACATACTGCACAATAAATTTTGCAACATAGCAAATGAAAATTTCTAATACTGTATGTGGCATGACTTTTGACTTCTTGTTGTACTCGCTGCTGCTGTTACTTGAAAACTCACAAACATATCCTCCTTATTCGTCTTGGTAAAGAACAATACCACCAAAGAGCCTACAGGCGTATCACCCGGTAAACAGCACACCTGCAAGCACAAATCCCCACCAAAACATGCCAGTAATTGCCTAATTGTGTTCAAACAGGTATCATTTGTGAGCCAAAGTCAAATTAAATTTATTATCGAAGTACATACAGGACATATTACCATATACTACCTTGAGATCCATTTTCTTGCGGGCATTTATAGGAAAATAAAGTAATAGAATAGAATTTATGAAGAATCATATGAAAAGACTAACAACCACGCAATGTGCAAAAGAAGACAAACTGTGCAAATAAAAAAAGAAATGAAGACATGAATTGTCGAGTCCTTGAGAGTGGGTCTGTGAGATGTGGAATCAGTTCAGAGTTGTATTAGGTGAAGTTATCCACGCCGGCTCTGGAGCCTGGTGCTTGTAAGGTTATAACTACTCCTGAAACTATAGTCACATGCTATAAAGCAAATTGCATCCATCCCTTCACCAGCATCTGCAAGCACAGTTCATATAGCACTAGATGTTAGTTACTGTCCACACTGCTTCGACAGAATGCATTCACGTCCATCACAGTTCTTCAGTGAAATCATTGTTCACATCAAAACGGGGAAGATCAATGTAAAACAAGTACAGTATTTGGGTAACAGGGTAGATTCAAAGAAAATCACTGAAACTACATCTTTATTCTGAACTGCTATAAGATTCAAAATTTACCATGAAAGCCATAAATGTTCCTACTTTGTTTACTTGGGTCTCTTGTATGTTGACCTGCTCTTTAAATTGGGCATGGCATTATCACAAAGTCTGGACCTCTAAGCTGCTTATTACTTGTGGTTCTCTCCCCGGAGTATAAAAGCAGCTTCACTATCCTTTTCTGGTTTAAGATGTCACTGGTGAACATCAGCGACTTCTGGCTGGTTGCTAACGAAACAAGGAAAACAACTAATTACTTTATTAATCACACTTTTTCTGGTAAACGAACATCACGAGAAATAGTCTATAACTTCGCTTTCGACTTGGAGGCAATTCGATGAGGCAGGGCAGTGGGCCCATCGCTGAGAGTGAGGGAGACCCGAAGATCAATTGACTCAAATCGGAAAGTTTGGCTACAAGCCGAACCGAAGCGTATATCGAGGCAACTGAACCCGATGCTTGGACATCGACTTAGGCACCGGGCCAGATTGAGAAAGTTAGTGTGTCAGGTGCGAGGGGAGGGATGTGCTGGTTCAGCTCACTGCTCAGTTATACCTACACTGCTCCGTGCTGAAGTTCAGATCAGCATTCGCTTCTGGTTATTGTTTGCGTGATTTGTTTTTTTTTTGCTCTCTGCACATTGCGCATTCAACAGACTTGTTTTAATGGGTCCTTTTGGGTTTCTTTGTTTCACAGCTGCCTTATAGGAGACATATCTCAAGAATGTATAATATCCACATACAGTACTTCAATATTAAATGTACTTTGAACTTTTCACACCATATATCAGGTTGTTTAGAAGCAGAGTGCAATCATAGTTGTTCAAAATGTGTCATGAATTAACATCGTCACCTACTGTTCATTAGATTTTGTATTGAAAGGCAAACACTAGAGGAGAGCAAACGAGAGAAAATCTGCAGATGCTGCAAATCCGAGCAACACACACAAAATGCTGGAGGAACTCAGCAGGCCAGGCAGCATCTATGGAAAAGGGAACATCAACATTTCAGGCCGAGACCCTTCAGGAGGACTGGAGAAAAATACCTGAGGAGTAGATTTGAAAGGTGGGGGAGGGGAGAGAGAAACGCCTGGTGACAGGTGAAATTTGGAGGGGGAGGGATGAAGCAAAGAGCTGGGAAGTTGATTTGTGAAAGAGACAGAAGGCCATGGAAGAAAGAAAAAGGTGGGGGGTGGGGAGGAACACCAGAGGGAGGTGACGGGTTGGCAAGGAGATAACA